>NC_056702.1:18201462-18501462 GCF_018831695.1 Puntigrus tetrazona | reverse complement strand
AGACAGTCTATGTACACCATAAACATTTAAATGTTATCTACATCTTACAGAATAAATTTTTTCAAGGTAAATCCAGCAGAACAATCAGCTTGAACACAAGCTATCTTATTCTTTTCAAGAATTTTAGAGATGCAGCCCAAACAGGTGTTTTAGCTAAATAGATGTTTCCAAATAATTCAACAATTTTTATGGACCGTTATGAAGATGCTACCGGTACCCCTTATGGATACCTTATGATTGATTGATTATAAAGCAGTGACCCCTAAACAGTATCGTCTTAGAACTGATTTACTCTCACAACATTCTGTTGTATACCTCCAGAAGGTTTTTTATTTTTTAATTTATATATACATATAAAGTAACGCCATGCCAGCAGAGGGAGCCATCACTGGAGTACTGACTCTGCTCCACTTCCTCTGCAACCCCTTCCTGTTTGGCCAGTATAAAGCCAGAGCTCACAAACTTATTGATTTGAAGTATTGCTAGCTTTCCCTGCCATACTGAGCATTCTCACTGATTATTCTGGTTGCTGTTTTGTGTATGATCTCTGCCTGTTTGCTCTCTCTGCTCTTTGGATTCTTGTCTCTAGGTTGTGAATAAAAGCCCTGCATATGGATTCGAACACCGCCTCAGTGCCCTCCTTACAAAACCGTTGTCTTTTAAAACTGTTATTTAAAGCAACACCCAAACAAAGACTGCCATAGACAAGTTTTATGCTTGTGTGAATTGGCTCTTAATGTTCTCCACGGTAATATCCCACTGACACATTAGCAACATCTGAAACTGAAAAGAAGGAAAACTGAATTCAAAGTTGTTTGCTAACAAAAAGTCGCAGTCAAAAGAAAGAGACGGTTAATTCATCAGAAATTAGGATTTCTCCTACCTCGTTTAAGTGTTGCAGTGCCCTTTATAAGCAGTTTAATTACATCTAATAAATAATGTCTGGTTTGGAACATGCTGAAAAAATGTACCTGGTTTCACAGAGACAGATGGATAAACTAAAAGCAGGTAACACAAGCAAGTCTATTCACCAGGCTGTGGACAATGATCTCGATATGACCATCCGAGCTATTTTACACAGATGTGATCTGGAGCTGTATGAATAGGCTAAGATAGGCAGAGATTTTTAACCTTAACTTAGCTAGCTGACCGGGAGACCAACACGTTAACATTATCACTTCCAACATCAGATCATTGCTGATAAAGAAGAACCATCAGCGACTACAACTGTGAGCACCCAAGATGTTTTCACTACATTTTGGATAAAATGTTTAAAACCATAGACCTTGCTTTGTGGACAGAGGCTGGTTAGTTTGTTTCTGGTTAGTCCTGTCTGCTGAGAGGTTGGTTTGTTTGTAGCTGCGTGTAGCTTCGCTTCGCTTTTCAATTTATCACCTCTTCTCTAGCGATCAAATATAATTTAACTGTGTACATATCGTTGATACTATTAAAAATCTAACTAATTAGACTGCTGTTAGTTTGTTCGCTTTAATCTAAAACTCGGCGGTGAGTTAGTACTGCGTTAGCCGATTCACTTTCGCTCCCACTCGCGTTTCGCGCTATTGTGGGCTTTTTTCCGCTCCTGTTCATTTGTTCCTCACGCTTGTTCGCTCCGCTTTCACAAGCTCGACAAAACAAGAGTGGTAAGTGACTCCTTACGGTGAGTAAATGGCTTCTCCTGCATCGTCACTTGCGCCGTCTGTCACATGTATAGTTTATCCTTCTCTGTTAGCGATCAGGGATTCACGTGTGATAAATGCAGGAAATTGCTAGGCTGACAGAGAAGGTTTTAGAATTAGAGACACGTATCAAACTTTAATTGAGGACAGTAAGAATGCGAGGGCTGTAGATACTGCTTTGGATGCGACTAGTACAGTGAATCATGTACATTGTTCGGTTCCAGCTTCAGAGCCCTGCAGCAGGGCAATTGGGTGACCGTGAGGCGGGCTAGTCGCGGGTCAAAACACCGCTCATCCGTTCGATCAGAACATCAAACAGGTTCTCCCCACTCAGTGACGCACCCACTGAGAAACCTGATCAAAGTGCCCTAGTAATTGGCAATTCTACTGTACGGAACGTGAAAATAGAGACACCAGCCACCGTAGTCCAATGCTTACCGGGAGCCAGAGCGTCTGACATCTTGTCAAATTTATAAGTGCTGGCTAATGCTAAACGTAAATTTCGTAAAATTGTTATTCACGTCGGCGCTAATGATGTTCGACTTCGCCAGTCGGAGATCACTAAAAATAATATTAAAGAGGTGTGTGAATTTGCAAGCACGATGTCAGACAATGTAATATGCTCTGGTCCCCTCCTGCTTACCGGGGTGATGAGATTTACAGCAGATTGCTGGGTCTCAATGGCTGGATGTCTAAGTGGTGCCCGCAGAACAACATAGGCTTTATAGACAATTGGATGAGTTTCTGGGGCAGACCTGACCTGTTGAAAGAGATGGTCTTCATCCCTCCTGGGGTGGTGCCGCTCTTCTCTCTAGAAATATGGCATATAGTCTTATAGCTCCAACATGACCAACTAGTGCCCAGGTCAGGAAGCAGACAGACCGGCTAAACCGACTGTCTGCTAGCTGCCTCACGTCACAGAAGGCAGTTAATTCTCAGCACATAGAGACTCTTTCACCTAGATATCACACTATAGAGACTATGTCTGTTCCCCGAATTAGAATATGCAGAGAACGTCCAAACCTAATCAAAAGCAATAATTTAATTAATGTCCAACAAATTAAAACTACCTATAATTCAAATAAGCAAACGATAAAACTTGGCTCGCTAAATATTACATCACTTTCCACAAACAGCACTTTATGTATATGATTTGATCAATGATCAGAAGCTAGATTTTCTTTGTTTGACAGAAACCTGGCTAAAACCAGATGATTATATTACGCTAAATGAATCTACCCCCAAAATTATTTCTATAAAAATGAGCCACGTTTAAAAGGTAGAGGGGAGGTGTTGCTACAATTTATAACAATATTCTTAGTACTTCTCAGAGGGCAGGCTTTAAATATAACTCATTTGAAGTTTTGGTGCTGCATATAACATTATCTACAGAATCATGTACTAGTGATAAATCTTCTGTCATGTTTGTACTGGCTACTGTATACAGGCCACCAGGGCACAGCACAGATTTCATTAAAGAATTTGCTGATTTTCTAACTGAGTTAGTACTGGCTGCAGATAAAGTCTTAATTGTTGGCGATTTTAATATCCATGTTGATAATGAAAAAACTCATTAGGATCAGCTTTCTTAGACATTTTGATCTCCGTTGGGGTTAGACAACACGTCTCTGGACCTACTCATTGTCAAAATCATACTCTAGATCTAATACTGTCACATGGAATGGATGTTAAAATGGTTGAAGTACTGCAGCAAAGTGATGACATTTCAGATCACTATCTAGTCTTGTGTGAACTCTGTATAGTTAAACCTGTAAACTCTGCACCTTATTACAAGTATGGTAGAACCATCACTTCCACCACAAAAGAAAGCTTTCTAAATAACCTTCCTGACTTATCTCAATTCCTTAGCTCATCCAATACGACTTAAAAAACTTGATGATATAACAGAAACTATGCACTCTCTTTTTTCTAGCACTTTAGATACAGTTGCTCCTTTGCACTTAAAAAAGATAAAAGAAAACAATCTGACTCCATGGTATAATGACAACACACGCACCCTAAAGAGAGCAGCCCGGAAAATGGAGCGCAGGTGGAGAAAACCAAATTAGAAGTATTTTGTATTGCCTGGCGGGAGAGTATGCTGTCATACAGAAAAGCATTAAAAATTGCAAGATCTGATTATTTTTCATCCCTTTTAGAAGAAAACAAACACAACCCCTGGTATTTATTCAGTACAGTAACTAAATTAACAAAAAATAAAGCATCAACAGGTGCTAATATTCCCCAAGAGTATAGCTGCAATGAGTTCATGAATTTCTTTACTTCTAAGATTGATACCATCAGAGATAAAATTGTAACTATGCAGCCGTCAACTACAGTTTCACATCAGATAGTGAGCTTTAGATCTCCTGAGGAAAAATTACACTCTTTCTCTATTATAGGAGAAGAAGACTTGTACAAACTTGTTAAATCATCTAAACCAGCAACATGTATGTTAGACCCTGTTCCATCTAAACTATTAAAAGATCTGCTTCCAGAAGTCATAGATCCTATTTTGAACATTATTAATTCATCATTGTCATTAGGATATGTTCCCAAAACCTTCAAACTGGCTGTAGTTAAACCTCTCATTAAGAAACCACATCTTGATCCCAAAGACTTAGTAAATTACAGACCAATCTCTAATCTCCTTTTCTGTCAAAGATACTAGAAAAGGTAGTATCCTAACAACTGTATTCCTTTTAGAAAAAAAAATGGTGTCTGTGAGGATTTCCAATCAGGTTTTAGACCATACCATAGTACTGAGACTGCTCTCATTAGAGTTACTAATGACCTGCTTTTATCATCTGATCGTGGTTTTATCTCATTATTAGTGCTATTAGATCTTAGTGCATTCGATACTATTGATCACAACATTCTCTTGGATAGACTAGAAAACTGTGTTGGCATTAGAGGAAGCGCCTTAGCATGGTTTAAATCATACCTATCTGACCGCTATCAGTTTGTGGCATTAAATGAGGAGGTAACATATCAATCACAAGTGAAATATGGAGTTCCTCAAGGCTCAGTGCTAGGACCGTTACTTTTCAACCTGTACATGTTACCTCTGGGAGATATTATCAGGAGTCATGGTGTTAGCTTTCACTGCTATGCTGATGATACTCAGCTCTATATTTCAGCGCAGCCTGGTCAAATTGAGAATCTAACAGAATGCATAGTCGATATAAAAAGCTGGATGATGAGTAACTTCTTAATGTTAAATTCTGAAAAACAGAGGTGCTAATAATTGGACCTAAAAACCCCACATATAATAATCTAGAACACAGCCTATCACTTGATGGCTGCTCTGTTAATTCTTCATCATCAGTTAGGAACCTAGGTGTGCTGTTTGACCGCAATCTTTCCTTCGAAAATCATGTTTCTAGCATCTGTAAAACTGTGTTTTTCCATCTTAAAAATATATCTAAATTACGACCTATGCTTTCAACCTCTAATGCAGAAATATTTATTCATGCGTTTATGACCTCGAGGTTAGATTATTGTTATGCTTTATTGGGTGGTTGTTCTGCACGCTTAATAAACAAACTTCAGCTAGTCCAAAACGCAGCAGCCAGAGTCCTTACTAGAACTAGGAAGTATGATCATATTAGCCCGGTTCTGTCAACACTGCACTGGCTCCCTATCAAACATCGAATAGATTTTAAAATCTTATTAATAACCTATAAAGCCCTGAATGGTTTAGCTCCTCAATACTTGAGCGAGCTCTTATCACATTATAGTCCTGCACATCCACTGCGTTCTCAAAATTCTGGCCATTTGATAATACCTACAATATCAAAATCAACTGCAGGCGGCAGATCATTTTCCTATCTAGCACCTAAACTCTGGAACAATCTCCTAACTCTGTTCGGGAAGCAGACACACTCTGCCAGTTTAAATCTAGATTAAAGACATATCTTTTTAACTTAGCCTACACATAACACACCAACAGACCTTTTATTATTCAAATCCGTTAAAGGATTTTTAGGCTGCATTACTTAGATTTGCTGGAACCGGGAACACTACTCCTACAATACGATGTACTTGTGACATCGTAAAAAGAATGGCATCTACGCTAATATTAGTCCTGTCTCTTTCTCAATCTGTTTTCACAGTTTGTATCCAGACTAGATGGTCGATCAAGCCCAGAGATTATGTTCATCAGAGACCAGAACACCTAGATGCGCCCCGTGGACCGATCACCAGATCCTGATGCACACACACACGCACACACTAAGTCATTTACACTACCTGACACAGCTGCGTTTAAAATTGAACTGGAAGTTACGTGCTGGGCGTCCAGTCAGAGGAGAACTGACCCCAACTGAGTCTGGTTTCTCCCAAGTTTTTTTTTCTCCATTCTGTATGCATGGGGTTTTGTTTCCTTGCCGCTGTCGCCTCTGGCTTGCTTGGTTGGGGACACTTAACTTCTAGTGATTATCGTTGAATTGACTACAGAGACCGTCTCTGAATTTAATAAGAAATTGGTCACTCTCGTCATTATACATCCCTGTCATTATACTGTTCAGTGCTTTGATGCAACCTGTGTTGTTAAAAGCGCTATATAAATAAAAATGATTGATTGATTGATTGATTTCATGGCAGAACCATTCCTGGTTCACACATGTTGGATTTAGTTAAAAGTGTCACAGCACCGCAAAAGATTTTGGATGAAGGGAGACCTGCAGCATTTGCCTCAAACATGCCACATTCTATGGTGCCGAATCACTATGTTAGGCATATAATTAACTCTTTTAAAACAAAATCACACCCTTCGGCAACCAGAGCTACAAAACCCCCCCCAAAAAACAGAGAGTAGACCATACTACCCCAATAAGACATTATCCTGAAGATGGGGTATTCAAATCACCTGCTCTCGACCAGAGCATGTGGTTAAGTTTTTAATATTGTGTATTTTCCTTTTTGTTATTGTCGTTTTTGATTTTTCCTGTCTGCACACATTGAACACACTTAAATACATTCTCATAACAACGAGATTGTTTTAGTTTTTTTTTTTTTTTTTTTTTTTTTTACAAAAACAGACACACGTTTGTTGTTTTCAATCACAATCACGAGCCTTTCACATGTGGTAGAGAAAGAACACACAATGCTGTCCCGCAGCTGTCTGATGAAAAATCCTGGACTTGCACAGTAGAATTTTGTACCCTATTGCAATTTAGATTTAGAAAATCATTAATTGCTGATGGAAAATATATATCGTCTGATTTATTTCCAAAGCTATCAAAGAAATATCATATGCCTTCTTCATTTATGAGTGTTAAAAATCACATAAGATGGTAATTTTCGTGAAGGGCGTTTTTGGCAAATAGTCACGTGGGTGTTGCATGAAATCGCATCCATGATTGTCATAAGTTAGATTGTGTTCATTATTATTTTTATTAATAGTAATCAATCAAGACACTTAGACACTTCAATAGCACAGTTAAAATTAGAATAAACAATGAGGTTTATCGTACGGGATAGAGGCTGTCTGAAGCACGCTTCAAGTCTAATATTCCCAGATTTGATAAGTGACCTTCGTCTGGTGTAAGATTGAATGCATAGAGAGTGTAACCATGCAAAAAGTCCTCTCTATCCATAGATAGAGCTTGATCTTTGAGATGTTTTCCTGAAACCAATGCTAATTGGTAAAATTCACGCACGGTAGAACCACTCCCATAATCAGGCTGCAGAGGCTTTGCCGGGAATTGTTGCCCATCCAGATAAATAGATTGCTAAATAATTAACATTTGTTTAAGGTCCCGCTGTTCTCATAGAATACCTCTAAACGAATTCTCGAACTCATAGGGTGTAATGTCTGGGAAGCAAGAAGACACACAGAGACTTATATTTCCTTATTCTAAAGTTTATTCCAGAATACAATGATTTATAGGCGTTTACAGAGGGGAGTTTTACCCCTCTAGCCAATGAAACAAAAGATGACATTTGTTGTATCCATGCAAAAAGATATGTACTTATATAAGATAAAGGAAATTATGAACATATAAAGAATACTTTTGGACACTGAAATACCCTTCTTTTTGTGAAGTATCAAAAGTGTAGAGCAAACACATTCAGCCACGACTGAGAGTAGCGCACACACCAATGACCGACTGAAACCTTCTAACATATAGAAGGATGTATAGATCATACATACTACAGAACACTAGGGGGAGATAAAAAGAAAATCACGTCTAGGAGGAGAGAAAAAGATCAGACAGAAAGTGTCTGGGAGGGAGGTGAGAAAGGAGGGAGAGTGTGTTCAAATCTAACAGTTGCCTGCTTTTGTTTAAAATAAACAACACAAAAACACACACTCTGAAATCTCTCATCCATCATACATGTTTCTAGAAGTAACTGGAATAAATATATGTTCACTCTTATCTTAATTCTGTCATGGAACCCTTTACTGGTCTGCTCACAAAAGCATACTGATATGATACAAAGGTATTCATAGCACAAGAAATCAGAAGTCTAACAAATGGGATGATGCAACACACAATAACTTTCTGGCACAGTGGCTTATTACTTTCCGACTCCTTTCCCTCATTCATTCTCGAGCACAGCCGACACCGGTGCAGTAGGTCAATCCCTTCCATCTGGAGCTGCCTTTATCCTGCTGGCTTGTATCCACTGTGGCTGGAAGTCCGTTAGTACTCCTGTCCTCATTACAGCAATGACACTCACAGGTCTAAGGTACCTTGGTTCACCCAGCTTCAGAGGTTTTAGACACCTTATTAACACCTGTTGGCCAGGAGCGAAAGAGTGAGTTGGTCCTTCTGCAGGAAGAGGGAGAGAGAGAGAGAAAAGTCACCGTTTATGCCATTTAACGTTTTCACCAGAGAATCCACGTAATCTGTGATGATCAACTCCAGATCTCCTGTGGAAAAAGTACCAGTATGGCCTTTAACCAAAGGGTTTGGGAAAGGTCTGCACATGATTATTTCAAATTAAGACATTTTTGTTGTTGCTGAGGGGGACATTCGTGTTTCTGCAAAAATAGCAGGCAATACGTCAACCCAGTTTTGACCACTAACCATACAAGCCTTCATAATAGAATCTTTTTATAGTCTGATTCATCCGTTCCACATTTGACACCGATTGTGGATGGTAAGGAATGTGGAAGTTCCAATTAATAATAATTTCTTTAGCCAATAGCTGTGTTAATTTAGAGGCAAATGGTGTGCCATTGTCACTCTCAATAACTGACGGTATACCAAAATGTGATATAATTTCTTTAGCCAAAATTTTTACTACTGTCTGTGTGTTTTCTTTTCCACACGGGAAAGCCTTTGGCCATTTTGAAAAACGATCCGCTATTACAAGTAGATATTTGTGATTCCCACACGGAGTCATGTGTGTGAAAATTTGCAAATGTTGAAACTGCAATTCCGGGTGTGGAAGAAAATCATGTTTGCTGGTTTTGTGTTTGTTTGTTTTTGTAAGGAGGTGAATCAAAACCTGTAAATGCAATAAGACTAATCTGAGAAGGGATATTCAAAAGAACAAAAGGACTTCAAAAAGAGAGTAAACAACACACCCCCTCCCTGTTGCTTTTATGAAACCCTCCTCACCTCTGCTCTTCCTGCTTCCCCCTCCTTCTTCCCAAAAGACATTATATGTCATGTGTTTTATGAACCTATTGTTCTTCACTCTCATGTTTGGTCTCATTTGAAAGGTCTTAGTGCAATTGATAAATTGGTCTCAATTTCACAGTAATCACTTATATTATGGGAAAGATTAAGAACTTGGTAGAACTGTGTTCTTTTGAGAAGGAGGTGTGCCCTCCTTTTGGGTCTCTGAACGTTCACAGCCAATTTGGATGGTAGCTGAGTGTTACATCCCTAGGATGTATGTGAATATTTATTGTATAATCTGCCCTTTTGGGTGTGGCTTTGTGCTCTGTGTATGTGGAAATCAATGAGGAGCACCTGCACACGCCCATCGCCGGCTGATTGGACGCAGCTGCTGCTCGTCTGGGAGAGAATTGCACCAATGCCACTCACAATCACAATCTGATGTATTTACTTCCACAATGAAAAGTTGTTCAGGGTTAGGGTGTTTCAAAATTGGGGCATCAAAATTGAGTTTTGCTGGTTTGCCCTTGAGTAAAGATGTCAGGGGTGATGCAACCTGGCTGAAGTTTTGGATAAACCCTCGGTAAAAATTAGCAGATCCCAAGAATCCTATAATTCTTTGACACTTGTAGGTTGAGGCCATTCTGTCACTGCTTGGACCTTGAGTTTGTCCATCTTAACTCTGTGATGGCTAATTTGATATCCCAAGAATGAGGTTTTTCTGACATGGAATTCACACTTCTCTGCCTTGACATAGAGTTGGTTTTTGACGTGAGAGGACTGTGCAGACATGAGTGATGTGTTCGGATTCAGACTTTGAATAGATTAAGATGTCTTCAATGTAAGCAACAACGAATCGATTGATGATATCTCTGAAGATTTCATTAATACATGAATGGAAGACAGCAGGTCCATATGGCTTAGTGCCCCCTGGTGGTGAGATAAACCGCCTTCCACTCGTCACCTTCTGTTACAGCCCAATGGATATTTTCTGGTGGTTGTCCGGACTTTCAACACTAGTGTTGCAACAGAAGACAGGTTGCTTGGGGATGCATTGATCATGGCAAAAGGGGGACCAGTTACGTAATTCTCCGCGGTGTCACAAAATATTAGGGTCATGCGCAGACAACAATGGGAACCCAAAAATTACCTCATGTTTAGGTGAGTCAATGACATTAAGGGAGATTCCTGATGGAGGAGTCCAACTTGTAGCGTGAGGGGTTGAGTCACGATGCCCTTCCCAATTAGCATATTGTTGATAGCCTTGATTTGAATTGGGAGGTGGCAGGACTGGGTAGGAATGTTGAATTTTGATACTAGACTTTTATATATTCACCCTGGGGTTTGAAACTTTGAGTGGACAGCTATGACTTTGATGGCCTGCTGTTCCACAGTAGAAACACAGATTGTTGTTCCAGCATCTCTGGCGTTCATCTTTGGAAAGACGAGAAAAATCGAGTTGCATGGGTTCAGAAACTTGTTTACTTGGCATGGGTGAGCTTGGTTTAAAACACGTGGCTCTACTTGTCTTACCTTTAGGTGCCTGTTTCATTAGGTTGTCTGTCTTAATAGCAAGAGTGACAAAGTCAGTGGAAGATAATTCCTCCCCTCTGCAGGCCAGTTCAGTCTGTAGCTCACAGGTCAGGCTTTGAAAAAACACGGCTTTTAAGGCAACATCATTCCATCCACTTTGAGCAGCTAGCATTCTAAACTCGATGGTGAATTCAGCGGCGGAGTGGTGCCATTGGGTACTCTGCAGTAGTAGGTACTCTGGAAATCACTTCAGCAGGATACTCGAACACTTCTCATAGTTGTTGAAGAAAATAATTAACTGAATAACGCAGTCTAGTCCCACACAGCTGTTGCCCAATCAATTGCTTTGCCCATGAGGAGGGACACAATAAATGCTCATTTCTTTTTGTCGTCATCAAACATATTTTCTTGAAGGCGCATATACAACTTAACTTGATGCTCTTGATAAATCTTGAGAATTTCACTCTGGTAAGCAAACGCCGCTTGTAGGCTCAAAACTTCCGCTGGATTCGAAGGAGGCGAAGTATTCTGTAATGAGGAGGCAGATACCAACGTAGAATCCATGTGCAGATGTTTATTAGACAGAAGAGCAATGGCTAGTACTCTGGTGAGGGCTCCCTCTGCTGGCTAGGTGTTACAGAAACCGAATGCCAATAAAGTTTTCCTAAGATAATTATGATTATCTAGAGTGATCCACAATCTAATCAAAATTAAACAACATTAAACAAAATTAACAGCAGACCATTGTCACGGGTGTGGTTAGCAGGAGAGCACACAACTAGCATAAGGGTAAATAAAAGGCTTTAATCCACTCAGGGATGAAATAAACAATATAATTACAGGCAGGCACGAAGGCAGGACGAAACCACACGCACATAAAGACGAGATCGGACAAACAGAACTGAAACCACAGGACTTAACTACTCTAAACTACTAATTACTTAAACTACACACAGCTGAAGACAATAAAGACAATTAACTAAAGTGGGTTAAACGGAACACATGGCAAACGACAAAAACAATAACACAAAGTCCAAAAACGTGACAACCATACTATGACCAGAAATGCAGGGTGGCCCAGACTCCCCTCTCCCTAGACACTTCCTCCAGCTCTTCCGGGGAACACCGAGGCGCTCCCAGGCCAGCCGAGAGACAACGTGTCCTAGGTCTTCCCGGGCCTCCTTGGGAGGCGTCCGGGAGGCATCCGGAGCAGATGCCTGAGCCACCTCAGCTGGCCTCTCGCGATGTGGAGCAGCAGCGGGTCTACTCGAGCTGAACTCCTCACCCTATCTCTTAGGGAGCGCCCAGCCACCCTACGGAGGAAACTCATTTCGGCCGCTTGTATCCAGGATCTCATCCTTTTGGTCATGACCATAGGTGAGAGTAGGAACTAAGATCGACCGTAAATCGAGAGCTTTGCCTTGTGGCTCAGCTCCTTCTTCACCATGACAGACCAGTACAAATTCAAATTCAAATTCAAATTTTATTTGTCACATACACAGACATACGTAGTACGACATGTAGTGAAATGCTTTTGGGCCATCATCCCATCCACATACAGATACAAGATGGGGGTAGACATGACGGGATGACAGAAATAAAGAAGTACAGCATTACATGAGGAGAGGTGAGGCGAGAAAAAAATAAGCCAAACCCAGACTGTGCTCCTAAGGGACCACAGTGTGGTAACGGGAAAAAAACACCTCAGCAATAGAAGCACATAGTTTAGACACTTTTGACAACATGTAAGACGAGGTAAAGGTCTGGGTTATTGGGATCCTCCACTAGCGAGCAGTCATCCTTCTCTGGCAGCCGTCGATGCAGCGCTTGATCCAGACCCGTCTGCCAGGCAGGCGGAAAGGTGGGGGTGAGGAGTGCGAGAGCGTCTTCACTGCCGTGATCTGCCGGGGGAGTTGTTTTTCCAGCAGTGGCCTTGGCGAGGCCAGTGCATGGTACAGGAGTCAAAACCAGATAAGAATGGAATTTGTTTAGGCTTAGTGCGAGTAGTCATAGACAATTTACCCGAACTACTCTATTGTCCATCCTGGTCCATTTTCCGAAACAGAGCCTCGAGCTTCCCCACGATGTTATCCAAAGTGCGGTTCACAACCACAGTCTGAGTCCCGACAGCCTCGAGCTTCCCCATGATGTTATCCAAAGTGCGGTTCACAACCACAGTCTGAGTCCCGACAGCTCTGCCCACCGCTTCAATTAATCCAGGCAGCATTGTGGGGCTGTGGACAGCTGCCCTCGTTCTCTCAATTTGTCGATAAACCAGGGCTATGCCCAATCCGATCAGCAATAGCCCGTAATCAAGGTTCGAAAAGAAAGATATCTTCAATATCCTCCACGGAAAGAGGCTCCAAGCACACGAGACGCCACTTCTCCCACGCGCGTCCATCGAATACCGGCCGCCATCGTCCCGGCAGGACAATCGGGTTCCCGAACCCACGCTCTTCGAGAAGATGGTGTCAATTGCGTTGAGAGACCAGTTGATCAAATCCATGTTTTCAGCTGGAGAGCAGGGCAGAGAGTCTCTCAAGTGGAGAAAAGTAGACACAAGACGAGACTAAGAAGCACAAGCAGGCAAGGTCACGGGTAGGAGAGGGAGGAAAAACACGTCCTACTCCGAGGACGGGCAGAGAAGACTGCATTACTGCATAAGCTGCACCGATCCGTCTGTCGATCTCTCGTTCCATCCTTCCCTCACTCGTGAACAAGACCCCAAGATACTTAAACACTTCCACCTGAGGCAGGAGCTCCCCACCAACCTGAAGGGGGCAAGCCACGCTTGTCCGACTGAGGACCATGGCCTCAGACTTGGAGGTGCTGATTCTCATCCCAGCCGCTTCACACTCAGCTGCAAACTGCCCCAGAGCACACTGTAGGTTTTGGCCAGATGCAGCCAACAGAACAACATCATCAGCTAAAAGCAGAGAAGCTATTCTGTGGTCACCAAACCAGACCCCCTTCGGCTCCCGGCTGCGCCTAGAAGTCCTGTCCATAAAAATAATGAACAGGACCGGTGACAAAGGGCAGCCCTGTCGGAGTCCAACATGCACTGGGAACAAGTCTGACTTAATGCTGGCAATGTGAACCAAGCTCGGCTCTGATCATAAAGGGATTGGACAGCCCTTAGCAAAGGGCCCCTTACCCCATATTCCCAGAGCACCCCCCACAGGACACCATGAGGAACCCGTCGAATACCTTCTCCACATCCACAAAACACATGTGGACTGGTTGGGCAAACTAAAAAAAGAGGGTATAGAGCTGGTCCAGTGTTCCACATCCAGGACGAAACCCACATTGTTCCTCTTCAGGTTCAACTATCGGACGGATTCTCCTCTCCAGTACCCTGGCATAGAATTTCCCAGGAGGCTGAGAAGTGTGATCCCCTATAGTTGGAGCACACCCTCCGGTCCCCCTTCTTAAAAAGGGAACTACCTCCCGGTCTGCCAGTCCAGAGGCACTGTCCCTCGCGTCCATGCGATGCTGCAGAGGCGTGTCAGCCAAGACAGCCCTACAACATCCAGAGACCTGAGGTACTCGGGCGGATCTTGTCCACCCTGGTGCCTTGCCACCGAGGAGCTTTTCAACAACCTCAGTGACCTCAGCCAGGGTGATGGTCGAGTCCCCCCGGGTCCCGGCCTCTGCTCCTCAGTGGAAGACGTGTTGGCGGGATTGAGGAGGTCCTCAAAGTATTCCTTCCACCGCCCGACAATATCCCCAGTCGAGGTTAGCAGGTTCCCACCAGCACTGTATACGGTGTTGGCAGGGCACTGCTTCCCTTTTCTGAGGTGTCGGATGGTTTGCCAGAACCTCTTTGAGGCCGTCCGATAGTCATTTTCCATGGCCTCCCTGAACTCCTCCCAGACCCGAGTTTTTGCCTGCACAACCACCCAGGCAGTGGTCCGCTTCTCCCACGGTACCTGTCAGCTGCCTCAGGAGTCCCATGAACCAACCAGGCCCGATAGGACTCCTTCTTCAGCTTGACAGCATCCCTTACTCCCGGTGTCCACCATCGGGTTCGGGGTTGCCGCCACGACATGCACCAGAGATTTTACGGCCACAGCTCCGGACGGACCAAAGAGGTAGAGAACATAGTCCACTCTGGCGCAATGTCTCCAGCCTCCCTTGGGATCCGGTCAAAGCTCTGCCGGAGACGGAGTTGAAAATCTCCTGACAGGGTCTCTGCCAAACGTTCCCAACAGACCCTCACGGTACGTTTGGGCCTGCCAAGTCTGTCTGGCCTCCCCCTGCCAACAGATCCAACTCACCACCAGGTGGTGATCAGTTGACAGCTCTGCCCCTCTCTTCACCTGAGTGTCCAAGACATGCGGCCGGAGATCAGATGATACAACCAAGTCGATCATTGACCTCTGCCCTAGGGTGTCCTGATGCCACGTGTACTGGTGGACACACTTATGCTTAAACATGGTGTTCGTTATGGACAGACCGTGACTAGCACAGAATTCCAACAACAGAACACCACTTTTCTGGTTTAGATCGGGAGGCTGTTCAGTATCACGCCCTCCAAATGTCGCTAGCATCACCAATAGAGTCCCCGGTTAGAGCACTTTCCAGCACCCCTCCCAAGGACTCCAAGAAGGCCGGGTACTCTAGAGTAGAGTACTTTTACTCCTATTTTTTATTAATTTAAGAAACAATTCAGTATCATCCACTTCATAATTGTGACTCACACAATCACTCTATGAAAGTGAGAAGCTAGAACCAGATTCACTGCCACTCTCAGAGACAACCTGGTCCTCACTTTTGGCTATATCTGTTTTTTTTGCAAATTTCACATCACCGCTATTATTAGATATGCTTTGATCCAATATTTGTATCGGGTATCAACATCAATAATGAAATTAATTATATTAAATATATACCAGCATAATAAATCCCTAATTAAAAACAAATAATTATAAGTACACCTTTTTGGTATATAATATGTTTGATTTCTGTGTTCTGTGTTAACACATTTGAGTATCCAATTCTTTAGCAAACAAAGATCTCCATTTTGGGGATCAAAGGGAACACTGCTCATTGACAACAGTTTGGTAGAACTTTATTGCTTTCCTGTAAAACTTTAAAAAAGCAGATTACACCCCAAACATTTTGTCGAATTGTGCTGGTATTCCACTGATACCTTCATTTATAAAATGCGTGTGTGCACAAAACAGGGCTAAAAAGATGTGTATGCCACTGTGCCAAAAGTTGGATTTCTAAAAACAAACTTGACAAAAGATTTACGCACCTACAAAGTCTGACCCATGCATACAAACTCTTTTTTTCTGGAGTGATATGAATGAATGAAGTAAAAACAGTGATTTTAAGCTCTGTTTTTGTTACATGAAATATTCAACTCTCATAGAGAATGGTCCAGTATCCGGATTGAATAATCTTACTGTACAACTGCAGCTGTTTACATGGAGGTGTTAATGTGGAGTGAAGGCATCTCTACAGCATTCTTTATACTGCTATTTGAAGGATAGGCTACAAACTGAAGAAAATGGTAAGATTTAGGCTATACGTTTTCTTTTTTAAATAGACTACTCAATGACACAATCAGACAATTTTTCACTGCAATAAACTGTAAAAGCCTGTCTGTTTCCACTAAAATAACTAGAATTTGCAATCAGACAAATCTGAAAAAGAAGTTCCATGAAAAAAGAGGACCATCACTTGGTCTCCGGACTGGGACTCCTGCGGTTGGGCCCCGGATTAATGGCATGAAGCGAGTGCTGAAAGAGTTTGTGTTAAAACACACACAATAAAGCTTGCTGCAAAACCGAGTAATTATCATAATGAGGACAGGAGAAATTAATTATTTGCTTACTTTTTCGGTTTATTTTTGTGAAGCACTTGCAGAAAGCGCATGTTTGTTTTTTAATTTTATGATTATTGTGAGTGCACACAAATGAAAGTAGACGCTTTACAGTTCCAACTGATGTAGTATTACTCTTACTTTTATCAGAAAAAATAGGTTTTGGGAAAAGGGGAAAAAGTCTTTCAGATTACATTTGATAATTATCTCCATCCAGTGTTGCGTTATATTTCGACAGAAAAATATAGTCCTTTAAACTAGTTGTGAATATGACATATAATAGGTATAATACACTTAAAGTGTGACATTTATTGGTAATAACAAAACTTTGTGAGCTTGCAATGAGTCACAGCTTTAGTGGTTATAAGCTCTTTGTGATTTTCTAGCCAATCAATTTAAAATATAGAGATTTGTTTTTGGCTACACAAACACCTCAAAGTTTCAAGAACAACATCTGCATATTTTTCCGGGATTCACTCTAAAGGGGACAAAATATGTGAAAATATGCACTAAGTGACCACCCTCAGTAATTGCAGAAGCAGTGATTTATTTCTGGAACCTGATTGATACACTTCTATAACTATATAATAATTAATAATTTAATAAGTGCATATTTACATTTTAAGTGGGGACAACAAGACCAGAGCCTATTCATAAAGGAGCAATGTATGTTTAAAAGCATGCATACATACAGTTTTTTGTGAGTGAAGGAAATCTGCTCACGAGTGGAGAGATAAATTCTATATATCTATTCATTATATTCATTATATTGTGATGGGGTGAAGAACCACATGACAAGGAGAGCTCAAAAATAGAGACCCTGAAGACTGGATTTATTTGTATAGAAACGGGGGAGAAATGACGGTAACGGCAGCAAGCAGGCGGTCAAACCCCAGCCAGTATTGGCCGATGAGGATGGTCACCGGCAGATCCTTTAGCACTTCCACCTTTCCCAACTGATAGTACAGGCTGGAACTTGTTGGGTGTCCAGTGTGGAGGATGCAGCCTGCCAGCCACATGGGTGTGGGTTGTGCGCAATTATCTGTGGGCACAGGCTCGTTGTGATGTGATGGAGCCGCCAGCCTGCTTACTGGTCGCTTGGTGCCCTCCGGTGAGCGCCGCTCCTAGACCACCCTCCGGAAAAAGGGCGGAGCTCTCTCCCCCTGCTCCCAGTGTTGAGCCACATCCGCCAGCTCAATCGCCTGGGATTCCTCATCCTAACGGCCTGTTGATAAGATCGGGGAAGGGCCCACAGGAAGCGATCGATAAAAACACGTTCCATTACCTGGCTGGCTGATGGGGACACCTCCAAAAGCCAGCCATGTGGGCTCAGGCTCCTGCGCCCGAGCCGGTTGGTGAGGCTTGTACTCCCACTCGTAAAAAAGCGGAGCTGCACATATAGGGGACAGACACAAACTTGAGAGTATCTCCTATTTCACGTCCCCATAGTGGGCGCACTGATCTTTACCTGTTAGGAGGGGAGCCAGGATCCGCGCCCATTCATTGAGAGACCAGCCTTTGGCAGTTGCAGGGGTCTCAAGCATAAGACTCAATAAGGTCGTGAGCAGTAATCTTAGGCAGAACTTTAGTGGCAGTGGTGCTCGGATCTGGCAGCATTATTTGCTGCTGGCAGATGCTGAGCTTGGTGGGGGGAAACAACAATTAGTGGGGGGAAATCACTTGCCGGTGATTCTTCACTCACTTGCCCACATTCTCCACCAGTGTGACGGGGTAAAGAACCACACAACAAGGAGAGGTAAAAAATAAAGACCCTGGAGGGTGGATTTATTTGTACACAAACGGGGGAGAGGTGAAGTGACATTGAGAAGGTGCTCCGGTGCTGATAGAGCTCAATTTTTCAAAAACTTCTGGGTGCAGTGGGTCCGTGGATGCTCTTGTGAGGAGACTGGTCACACACTGCTATCTAGAGTCAAAGAGACAAAGAGTTAGGTTCGTTCAGCATGGAGTCGTTGCTCAAACTGCCGTTCTTTCACATGGGGCTTTATAGCCCAGCCAGAACAAGTTGCAGTTGTGACCGATCTCCTGATGAAGAGTGCTGCCAGGTGCACAGTGTTGGTTGCCAGGGCGACCTTTACTAGCTTTCGGGATGCTCGTCACAATGTGCTCTTCACATTTGATATTAAGTTCATACTAATCCACTTACAATGTATTACAAAGAATGCCAGGATTTGCAGATGTAAGATGCAGTTAGAAATGTACTAAAACAAGCCTATCACAAGACATCAAGTGTGTCCAGACAAATTTCAGGAGGTCTGGTGTCAACAGCCTACAACCACCCCATGTACCCTAACAACTGCATAACAACAGCCTAGCAACCACCTAGAACATCCTAGACACTACATAATAACAACCTAGAACCGTAATGGTTTTTATACTGTACAGACTGTATGTGGTATTGTCCTCCACCCCAAGGTCAAAAATCCTTGTGGGGACATTTGGTTCCTACAACGTAATAAATACCAGGTGCACACACACACACACACACACACACACACAGCTGTAGTGATTGTTGTGTTTTTAATGTCTTTGTTTTTGTGTTCAGGGGTCAGTTTTCACACTGGATCCAAACCCGCTCCCCTGCGCATCTACTCAGTTTCAGCCCTGTTCATCCACCATACCCAATGGTGAGTGTCACGAGTAACTCCATCGGTTTCCCGCATTCCATATATCAATGTTAATCACCTGTACCGTGATCAAGACCACATTCACTCAGACCCCTGTCTTGGATATTGGGTCTATTTTGGATCCACAGTGAAACTGTGTTGATGAATCAGAAGAGACTGATGAGATTCTACCCATAATGCTTTGAGCGGCATGATGAATCCGTAACAGTGAGATGTTATGAGCATCTTCAAGACTAATACTGCATCTAAAAAGAAACGTTACGAAACAAAAGGAACAAGTTACAGTAAAGTCAAGTGTCTTATACTTGTCAAGCCTATACGTATTTAGATGATCAAAAACAGAAAAAGTAATATTGTGAAATGTAATTAAAATCTAACAAAATAAAAACTGCTTTCTATTTTAATATAAATTCAAATGTACTTTCTTAAACGTAAAGACAAATTTTCAGTTATTAAAGTTCAATTATTACACTAGATCATGAGTCACGTGATCAATCAGAAATGATTGTAATATGCTGATTTAATGCTCAGTTGTTATCAATGTGGTACTGCTTAGTATTTTTGAAACCTTTGGTATTTTTTCAGCATTCACTGATGAATAAGTCTTTATTCATTCCTTTCAAAAAGAAAGTAATTACTGACTCCAATATGGTTGTGTATTTATTATTTCAAACAAATAAATGATTATCATGCCGTCACAATCCCAATCACCAGAATACTGATCACCCGCAGCTGTAGCCACTTTTAAGCACGCTCGCTCCATTCAGTCAGTGGCTGATCTCAAGTTGCATACCTCCTGCTCTGATCCCGCTCCAGACTGCCTGCTTGCCCTGCCTGCTTGCCTGAAAGACATCTCTGTGACTATGATCACCGATAATTATCACCTAACCACTCAGGAAAGAGCCTGTTGGATAAAGGAGGGATTGTGTTGTACTGTGGCTCCCCGCGCATCTACTCAGTTTCAGCTTGTTCGTCCACCATACCCAATGGTGAGTGTCACGAGTAACTCCATCGGTTTCCCGCATTCCATATATCAATGTTAATCTCCTGTAGGAGACATCATCATGTCTACTGGTGTGCCAATGGACCCTTAGAAGGTGGAGGCGTAGGTAACCGAGAACTCCTGGCTATTAAACTCGCCCTCAAGGAGTGGCGTCACTGGCTGGAGGAGCCAAACACCCCTTTGAGGTGATCACAGATCACAAGAACATGCAGCACCTCAGAGAAACCAAATGACTGAATCCCTGGCAAGCCAGGTGGGTCCTGTTCTCCACTCGCTTCAAGTTCAAGATCTCCTATCAACCTGGCAATAAAAACCTTAAAGTAGATGCTCTCTCTTGACTTCACCAACCTGATCCAGAACCTGAGGAATCCTATTCAATGTACCGTGATCAACTTTCCCTAGTTAAGGTGCTGGTGGACCTAAGGAGCTGCCGGAAACTTAATCTCATCCCGCAGTTTGGCCCACATCTGTATTCCCCGTCACAGTCACTCTACAACTTACCAAATAACCACCATACAAGGAAAACCCTGGGAAAGGGTCTGGTCTGCACTGTACACCACCACTATCCCTGCAAATCGGCAGTCTCCATGCAGAATCCCTTACCCCACTCGTCCTGGAGGATGCAGCCATGGATGTGGTGTTGGGCCGTCCCTGGCTCACACAACATCAACCCATTGTGGATTGGAGAACTGGTTAAATACTGAGGTGGAGTGCCTATTGCCTCATCGACCTGCTGCTTGGTGCCAACCTGCCCAAGGGTCGAATATATTCTGTATTGGTCCTGGTGGAATACCAGCCACTCTAGAAAATCTTTGTGAGTTACAGGTCTTCAACAAATTTGAATTGAGGAATGTATATAACCTCATTCGAATCTGCACGGGGGACGAATGGAAGATAGCCTTCATCACCCCGCTGGGCACTATGAATATCGGGTGATGCTGTATGGGCTTTTAAACTCACCTTCCATATTTCAACCGAGAACTCCTGGCTATTAAACTCGCCCTCAAGGAGTGGCGTCACTGGCTGGAGGAGCCAAACACCCTTTGAGGTGATCACAGATCACAAGAACATGCAGCACCTCAGAGAAACCAAATGACTGAATCCCTGGCAAGCCAGGTGGGTCCTGTTCTCCACTCGCTTCAAGTTCAAGATCTCCTATCAACCTGGCAATAAAAACCTTAAAGTAGATGCTCTCTCTTGACTTCACCAACCTGATCCAGAACCTGAGGAATCCTATTCAATGTACCGTGATCAACTTTCCCTAGTTAAGGTGCTGGTGGACCTAAGGAGCTGCCGGAAACTTAATCTCATCCCGCAGTTTGGCCCACATCTGTATTCCCCGTCACAGTCACTCTACAACTTACCAAATAACCACCATACAAGGGAAACCCCTGGGAAAGGGTCTGGTCTGCCACTGTACACCACCACTATCCCTGCAAATCGGCAGTCTCCATGCAGAATCCCTTACCCCACTCGTCCTGGAGGATGCAGCCATGGATGTGGTGTTGGGCCGTCCCTGGCTCACACAACATCAACCCATTGTGGATTGGAGAACTGGTTAAATACTGAGGTGGAGTGCCTATTGCCTCATCGACCTGCTGCTTGGTGCCAACCTGCCCAAGGGTCGAATATATTCTGTATTGGTCCTGGTGGAATACCAGCCACTCTAGAAAATCTTTGTGAGTTACAGGTCTTCAACAAATTTGAATTGAGGAATGTATATAACCTCATTCGAATCTGCACGGGGACGAATGGAAGATAGCCTTCATCACCCCCTTGGGCTGGGCACTATGAATATCGGGTGATGCTGTATGGGCTTTTAAACTCACCTTCCATATTTCAAAACTTCATTAATGAGATCTTCAGGGACATGCTTAACCGGTTCATACTCATCTATATTGATGATATCCTTATCTACTCACCCAATCTGTCTGGACACCGGCGCCACGTCACCCAAGTCCTCCTGTGCCTCCAGACACATCATCTCTACCTAAAAGCAGAGAAATCTGAATTGCAGAAATCAATCATGCACTTCCTTGGCTACATCATCATGTCTACTGGTGTGCCAATGGACCCTTAGAAGGTGGAGGCGTAGGTAACCGAGAACTCCTGGCTATTAAACTCGCCCTCAAGGAGTGGCGTCACTGGCTGGAGGAGCCAAACACCCCTTTGAGGTGATCACAGATCACAAGAACATGCAGTGCCTCAGAGAAGCCAAATGACTGAATCCCCAGCAAGCCAGGTGGGTCCTGTTCTCCACTCGCTTCAAGTTCAAGATCTCCTATCGAACTGGCAATAAAAACCATAAAGCAGATGCTCTCTCTCGACTTCACCAACCTGATCCAGAACGTGAGAAACCCGAGCCCGAGTTAGTCTTTCCTATCCAATGGACCATCGATAGCCAGATCTAAAATGCCACTCTCAATGAACCTGCTCTGTCGGGAGGTCCAGAGGGGAAGATCTTTGTGCCTTTTATCCCCCGTCTACCCCTTCTGGACTCAAGACAAACCTCTCTGGGATCTGGGTATCAAGGCAGCTACCAAACCCTCTCGCTCCTCAAAAACCGCTATTGGCTCAACATGGTCCGGGATGACGGGCAGTATGTCAAAGGATGTTCAGTCTCTGCCATCACATCCACACCACGCCACTTACCGAAACGTGAACTCTTACCCTTGCCAATCCCACAACGGCCCTGGTCCCATCTCGGAGTGGACTTTGCCACCGACCTCCCTTCATCTCATGGCTGCACAACCATCTTAGTCATGATCGACAGATTCTCGACAGAAGTCTTGCTAGTTAATTCCCCTACGAGGATTACCTACTGCAATGGAGAGTGTGAAGGCACTGTTCCATGACATCTTTCGACATTTCAAACTTCCCAAAGACACAGTGTCTATCAGAGGGTCCCAGTTTACATTCAGCCTTTCTTCCGGTTACTATTCACAAACTAACGGCCAGACTGAACTAAAAAATCCAGGAAATCGGTCAATATCTCAGAGCCTACTGCCATTAGCATCAAGGCAGCTGGAGCCAAATATGCCCAAAACTAACCCGGTCTAACCCCTTTCCAATGTGTCCTAGGTTACCCTCTCTGTTTCCCTGACCGCGATCAAGCAGAAGTCCCAGCGATAGATTACTGGTTCCATAACAGCTAGAGGGTATGGGACTCAGCTCACATTCATCTCCAGTAGGCAGTTCGTAGACACAAGACCCAAGACCCAAGCAGACACCCGTTGAGTCAACAATCCCGTCTATCAACCAGGTGACTGCATCTGGCTGTCCACTAGGGACATTCGTCTCTGACTGCCCTGCAAAAAGCTGAGTTCCCGATACATAGGTCCCTTTCCCATCAGCCGGTGCATCAATGATGTCACCTACCAACTTCACCTGCCTGACCACTTCCGTATATCCTCCCCCTTTCACTTCTCCCTGTTGAAACCATACACTGACCCTCTTCTTCCTCCCTCCACAGAGCACAAGATACCCCCCTCCACCCAAAGTCAAGACCACCGAATCGATCTACTGAGAGCCACTAGCAATACCTGATTGACTGGGAGTACTATAGCCCCAAGGAGAGGTCCTGGGTTGACAAGGATGAATTATCAGATTGAATTCTGAGTTTGTCTCATTGATCACAGCGTGACAATGATATTCTTACTTTTTTACTTTTTGAAGCGCTCATGAAACTTTCACAGCTAAAAAATAACTGCAGATGCATCAAAACTTGATGAGTGATCCGGTTTTTATTACATTCAGTAAAAATGGATGCTGTTCAGTTGTTAATATTAAAAAGACTACATGTTTTCATACCTGAATTTTTTTGTAGACTTGTCCATTTTTTGCTGACCACAATATCAGCTAATATCATGTATTTTTCATATATGATAAATATGTGCCAAAGGAACAATAAAACAATTACAAAACAATTTAATAATATATTAATAATAAGATGGGTATTTTATTATTACTGTCCAGTCCTAGTTAAGTACTTTTCTTTTTTATTTCCTCAAAGTCTTAAGTACAAATCAATGTTTTTAATATACACTAAATTAATCCACACTAAAAACCAAATGTGAGATTTTAAATCATGAGCAGAGACCACGCCACAACTGAATACATAAATAAAAGTAGAAAGAGGATGAGAACGTGTAGGGAATGTTATAGTCAGCTTGATCGGAGTCATTGTCCCGTTAGTATATTTAGGCCAGACTATTAGGACAATAATATTGAGGATAAATAAATGATGACAGAATTTTTGTTTTTGGGTGAAATATTTCTTTAAAATTATGGGAGGGAGTAACTGAAACTGACGAATCATTAGTGTGACAAGTGTGTGATTTCCACCAATAGAAAGAGAGAAAATCTGGAAAATACCTGTATTTGACCATGAAAACAGGTGTTAAATATATATTTTTAAAATAAATATATGGCCATAGTGAAATAAGACATTTATTATCATGATCATTTCATAAATTGTATTTTTTTGGAAAACATCCAAGCTTCTCCTCGTAACCTCTAAACAGGAACAAACTTGCTGAGAAAAAGAAAGTGAATGCAGATTATGTTTTACATGTGACGTTTACGTTCTCCATTTTCAAAAACTGATCATTAATCTTTTTATTTGTTCTTGTGGGAAGATACATGAACATAATGGGAAAGAAAAGACATTTTCAGAAGTTTTCTAGAAACTGAACGTTTTGATCGAAGCAAGTCTTCAGCTGTGGAGCAGAAAGACACTTCCTTATTCATGTAAGTAAATATTAAATAATGTCTTAATCATGAAACATGATCAAATATGAACAAACAGGACTGATAAGACTGTAAGATGTTTCATTCTAAAATTCTGTAAACATTTTTTTTTACTTTTATAAAATGTGTAAAAAGTAACTTAAGTAAAAAAGTTTTTAACAGCTTTAATAAGGTTGAGTTACACTTACACTGTACTTAATATGAAATGTAACAAATGCGTTTCAAAAGATACTCATGCATTCTCATGTCTTTCTTATTTAATATAAGGAGACTATTTAATCTTAATGTACATTATGTAATCTTGAGCCAGATTCACTTCTACTTTTATTAATAGATAAACTGTCATTATCTTTAACACTGGACTTTTCTTAGTTTGTCACACTATACAACTGATAATTATTTAAGGAAAAATTAATTTTAATAAAGCAAAGCTAACAGCTATTAAACCCTGATTCATATTTCTTTACATAATTTAAAATGTGTTTATGACACAAGCTGACATTAACTATTGATTATCATTATTGACATAACTAGTGAATCACAGCAATTTACATGAGGATAATAATTTAAATTAAAGTGAACAAAGTGAATTTAAATATGCAGAATTGAAATTCTGTTATTTCATGAACACAACTTTGATTCTTTACGAAACAGAACAACTTGATTTATGACAATATAAGATGTTTCATCATTTACTGTAGTTTTTGTGATTGTTTGTCATTTCCATCTAGAGTCAGTGTTGGAGATCAAACTGTTCAGATCCATCATGAATGAAACACAAACATCTAGAGATGAAGATAATTTTCCAGCCTGCAGGTACTTTGAGGAACACAATAAAGCTTTTCTTGTATAGAAATAAAACCATAAACACTTGCAAGATTTTTTAAAAATAAAAATCACTTTTGAAATATACTAATATTCTTTATACTTCTGATTATAAAATATTACATATGTTCTGTTTCAGCTCAGTTCATCAGAAGAGATCAGAAGCAGAGCCCAGCTGTGTGTCTATGAAGAGTGACTGCTCTATGGATCCACCAATGAAGTTTAAGAGTGAAGATTCACAGCCTGGATTCAGGTATGACACTTATATGATGTTTTGCTACAGTTTATTTTATCATGTCTTATCAAATTTAAGTAAACAGTTTTTGTAAATACAGTGTATGAAATTATTAAAAAGTACTCTTTATGAATTTTATAATAATAAATAGCTGATTTGTTACCTACTGTGATTAAGTTGAATCTCTCTCTGTATTAGTTCAGTTCATCAGAAGAGATCAGATGCAGAGTCCAGCTGTGTGTCTATGAAGAGAGAGACATCTGTGATTCAGTCTTTAGATTTTAAGAGACGAGATACACGGCCTGTTCTCAGGTAGAACATTTCTGTAAGAGATATGATTTGAAAATGTCAAACACAATACAAAAAGCGTTATGCTTATTGGTTTTATTTTACAGTCATGAAGTCCTCAACACATTTAGATCAAATCTGCTGAAGAAGTTTGAGTGTCTGTGTGAGGGAACAGCGACGCAGAGAAACCCAACACTGCTGAATGAGATCTACACAGAGCTCTACATCACAGAGAGTGAGAGAGGAGAGATCAATAATGAGCATGAGGTGAGACAGATTGAGACACAATCCAGGAGAGAAGTAACAGAGGACACAGCCATCAAATGCAGTGACATCTTCAGACCTTTACCTGGACAAGACAAAGACATCAGAAATGTGCTGACAAAGGGAATCGCTGGCATTGGAAAAACAGTGTCTGTGCAGAAGTTCATCTTGGACTGGGCCGAAGGGAAAGAGAATCAGGACATCCAGCTCATATTTCCACTTCCTTTCAGAGAAATCAACTTGATGAAGGACAAAACATTCAGTCTTTTAGATCTTCTTCACGTCTTTTTCCCTGAAACTAAAGAAATGGAAATATCTAGTGATGAATGTAAAGTGTTGTTCATCTTTGATGGTCTGGACGAGTGTCGTCTGTCTCTGGACTTTAAGAGTAAAGTGAATCTGTGTAATATATCTGAGTCAGCCTCAGTGGATGTGCTGCTGATGAACCTGATTGTGGGGAATCTGCTTCCCTCTGCTCTCATCTGGATCACCTCCAGACCAGCAGCAGCTGATCTCATCCCCTCTGAGTGCGTCCATCGAGTGACAGAGGTACGAGGCTTCAATGAGCCACAGAAGGAGGAATACTTCAGGAAGAGGATCAGTGATCAGAGTTTGGCCGACAGGATCATCTCACACCTGAAGTCCTCCAAGAGCCTTTTCATCATGTGTCACATCCCAGTCTTCTGCTGGATCTCAGCTGCTGTTCTTGAGAAGATCTTGAGTCGAGCAGAGACTGGAGAGATTCCCAAGACTCTCACTCAAATGTACACACACTTCCTGATCCTTCAGACCAACATCAAACATGAGAAAGATTATGAGAAGAAGGTGACGGATGAAGACGTGATCCTCAAACTGGGGAAACTGGCTTTCCAGCAGCTTGTGAAAGGAAACCTGATCTTCTATGATGAAGACCTGAAAGAATGTGGAATTGATGTGACAGAAGCATCAGTTTACTCAGGACTGTGCACTCAGATCTTCAGAGAGGAGCTGGGCTTGTTTCAGGGGAAAGTCTTCTGCTTTGTTCATCTGAGTCTTCAGGAACATCTAGCAGCTCTATATGTACATCTCTCCTTTACAATCAACAAGAAAAATGTGTTTGACCGAATCAAACAATATTCTTTCTTTAATGTCTTACACATAATTAGAATGTTATCTAAGCTGCATCAGAGAGCTGTGGATGAGGCTCTAAAGAGTAAGAATGGACACCTGGATCTTTTCCTGCGGTTTCTTCTGGGTCTCTCAGTGGAGTCCAATCAGACTATCTTAAGAAAACTACTGACACAGACAGGAAGCTGCTCCTACAACAAAGAGAAAACAGTTCATTTCATCAAACAGAAGATAAGGGAAAATCACTCTTCAGAGAAATCCATCAATCTGTTTCACTGTCTGAATGAACTGGGTGATGATTCACTGATGCAGGAGATCCAGCGTTATCTAAAATTTGGAGAAATAGGAGAAACTAAGCTCTCCTCTTCACAGTGGTCAGCTCTGGTTTATGTTTTGCTGACATCAGAGCAGAAGATGGATAATTTGGATCTAAAACAGTTTGTTGGAGAACAACATACAGGAGATGAAGTTCTTCAGTATCTGTTACCTGTAGTTAAAGAATCCAGATCAGTTCGGTAAGTAACACTGAAGATTAATACACTTTAAAAACATGTTCATGATATAGTTTGTGTTTTTACTAAAATAAATGTGAATGATCACATCTCTGGCAGTGAACAGGAGAGTTTTGGGAGATTCACTAAACTAGTCAAAGAGGTCTTTGTGTGATCTGTGTAACAGTTCCTCCAGAATTTTGCAGCACTTTTTAAGACTTTTTTTCTTTATAATTTATGCCAACACTTGTGCCATTTATTGTGGTGATTTGCAGTAAAAATATAAAATTCGTCTGAAAATAAAATACATTTACATTTACATTTACATTTAGTCATTTAGCAGACACCTTTATCCAAAGCGACGTACAAATGAGGTAGGAAATTAATATCAGCAAAAGGGCAGTAGTGCATAAGTGGGGTCTTGTCTTACCTAACGCAGACACAAGGCTTTTTTTTCAAAAAATCAAGAAAAGGATAGGAAGGAGCAGGAGAAGAAGAAAGTGCTATCGATGTTGGGTCAAGTGTAGACGAAAAAGGTGAGTTTTGAGGTTTTTGAAGATTGCTAGTGACTCTGCTGCCCTAGTGGCGACGGGCAGATCGTTCCACCAGCGAGTAACAGACCAGGTGAAGGTGCGCAAGAGTGATTTTGCACCTTTTTGTGAAGGCACTGCAAGACGCCTTTCGTTTGCAGAGCGTAGGCACCTGGAGGGAACATATGATTCAATTAATGAGTGTAAGTATGAGGGAGCAGAGCCTGTGATTGACCTGTAGGCCAGCATCAGGGATTTGAATTTGATGCGGGCATCTATAGGAAGCCAGTGTAAACTAATGCAGAGGGGTGTGATGTGGGCCCTCCTTGGTTCATTGAAGACCACCCTTGCCGCTGCATTCTGGACCATCTGAAGAGGTCTGGTTGTAGAGGCTGGGAGGCCAGCAAGGAGGGCGTTGCAGTAATCAAGTCTACTCAGGACTAGTGCCTGGACAAGGATCTGTGTAGCGTGTTCTGATAAGTACGGTCTGATTTTCCTGATGTTGTACAGCACAAACCTACAAGATCGAGCAGTTTTTGAAATGTGTTCAGTGAAAGTTAGCTGGTCGTCAATGATCACTCCAAGGTTCCTAGCTGATCTAGACGAGGATACAATAGCCGAGCCTAGCTGAAATGATAGGTTGTGCTGTATGTTGGGATCGGCCGAAAAAACGAGGAGCTCTGTTTTTGTGAGGTTTAACTAAAGGTGATGATCCTTCATCCAGACTGAGATGTCGTTTAGGCACGCAGAAATACGTGCAGAAACAGTGGGATCGTCTGGTTGAAAGGAGAGATGGAGTTGAGTGTCGTCAGCATAGCAGTGATATGTGAAGCCATGCTTCAGAATGACAGAACCCAGTGATGTCATGTAGATGGAAAAAAGCAGTGGCCCAAGTACTGAGCCCTGAGGCACTCCAGTAGTGAGGTGATGAGACTCTGAGACATCGCCCCTCCATGATACCCTGAAAGACCTACCAGAGAGGTAGGACTCAAACCACCGAAGGGCTGTCCCAGAGACACCCATCTGCCTGAGGGTTGATAGGAGTATGTTATGGTTTACAGTGTCAAAAGCGGTAGACAGGTCCAACAGGATAAGCACTGAAGATTTTGATTGTGCTCTTGACCGTCTCAGTGCCTCAATGACTGATAAAAGTGCAGTTTCTGTGGAGTGGCCGCTTTTGAAACCTGATTGGTTGCTGTCCAGGAGATTGTTTTGTGAGAGATGGGAGGAGAGTTGGTTAAAACACGCTCTAGTGTCTTAGCCATGAATGGGAGGAGAGATACAGGTCTGTAATTTTCAATGAGCTCAGGGTCAAGTGTGGGTTTTTTAAGGAGAGGGGCAGGGTTTGGTGTTATGTTGGAAGAGGTTAGGGTGGTGTTGAATGTAATCAGGAAGTGGTCAGATGTGTGCAGTGGTGTTACCTGGGCATGATGAGTAGAGCAGTTTCGAGTGTAGATGAGGTCCAACTGATTACCTGATTTGTGCGTGGCAATGGTGGATACATGGCTGAGATCAAAAGATGCCAATAGGCTGAGGAAGTCACAGGCCAGACTCTTATCTACATGGATGTTGAAATCTCCAGTACCAGAGGAGTGCCATCCTCTGGAAAAGCAGAGAGCAGCACATCCAAGTCATTAATGAAGTTACCGAGGTGCCCTGGGGGGCGATATAAAACAATCAGGTGAATTTTAAAAGGGTGGGTGATAGTAATGGCATGTGATTCAAAAGAGGAGTTTGTATTGAGGGTCTGCATTTGGCTGTGCTTCCAATTCTTTGATATGAGCAGACCAGTACCTCCACCCCTCCCAGAAGTGCGAGGGGAATGAGTGAAAGTATTGTTGGCAGAGAGGGCAGCTGGAGTGACAGTGTCCACTGGTTTAATCCAGGTTTCGGTAAGTGCTAGAATACTTAGATTGGAATGTTCTGTGATGGCTGTAATGAAGTTTTTTACAGAAGACTGGCAATTCCAAAGGCCAATGGAGAAAGTGTGTGATGTGGTAAGCGATGTGGGAATAGTATGCATATTATTGTAGTTGCGCCTCCGATGACGCCGGATACAGGAAGTGCGAGTGGTAATGAGGCTAGGGATGTTTAAAGACATTGTATTAGTAGGGTGGAACAGAGACACAACAGTGGAAGAATTTGGAAGAGGAAATAGGGAAAGCTCAAATAGGAACGAAAATAAATACTAGGTATACGTGAGTGTTTAGCTGGTGTCTTTGCTCGGCGGAGTTGCACAGGTAGAGTCGATGGTCTTTACACTCATCAGTCTTCACACGATGAGGCCTGCACACGTGGGGTTGCTGCGACCGCTGCCGCGTTGAAAACACTATTTTTAAAACTATCTGAATCGCGTGACTGAGTTCAGCAGGGCATGCCTCCCAATTTACAACAACAAAATAACATTCTTCTAACATTATCTTTCTGACCTGAAAAACCACTGTGCTTATAAAACTTATAAAAAAAGACTGAAAATGTAACATTTAACATTTAACTTTATGTAACTCTAAATAAACATTAAATGTAAATTTAATATATTAATTGTATGAATATTTTAAATTTTTAAGTACTCAATATTTTTTTTTCATCTTAATCTGTTCTGCTATTTATCAATTTTAGAGCATACCAACAATGCATTAACTAACAAATGCAAACAATGTAAACATCATTTGGCTTAAAAACATCAGCTTTCATCATTCACAATTTGTACCATTTGGCCAAGGTTCTTAATGCAATTAGTCTTTCATGTAGACCTTTCCAGAACTCATCCAAATCCACCTCCAGATGATGAAGTTCTGAGGGCTGCTAGACTCAAACATGTCAAGCGAGTTAGTTCATATTGTTGCACATCAATGAAATGTGGAATGGCCTTGCAGCACATTGTTATCTAAGTGTCAAACACCCTGACCTCCTGGTCAACCTTATACCCATCTGCCATGTACTTGTTGAGTTAATCCTCTACACTGCTGTATGTTGAGTTTTAATTGCAAACGGGAGTCAAAGGTTCTTAAAGTACTGTAATCATGTTTCATTCTGATGCTCCTGATGCAATGAATGTATTATGCAAATCTTCCAGATGAAATAGATCTAAACATCTTTGTGGTCACTGTATATCTGTTCTGGAAGATGCTGAGAAACTGGAGGATAACATTGTGTTTGTCAGCCATGATGAAGATCTGGGCATTTAGATTGAGCCAGATTTGTATCTTACATTGTTTTAATGTACTCTTTACACCAGTGGTGATGAACGTCTGCCATACATCTGGGAATAAAATATACAAAAAGAATGAAAGTCTAAGCAAGGTTCACCCCAATGGTAAATGTAATTACATTTCTGAAAATGAAGACAAAGTATACAACTAGACTACGATATTATTTAATCTACGATATTGTTAATTGAGTTTTTTTTGCGTTGCTGAAGGAAGTATATGATAGGTCTATAATGAGTAATTTTAACGACATTTTATTTTGTACAGAGATTTGTACTTTATTCAGACCTACCTCCATTTCCTTTTTATCCTATTGTATTAGTTTGAGTTTTTTATGTTGATTTTCTGTCCTTTTATTTCCTTGGTGTCACAGTGTGGTTGTAGAGAGAAGCGCGAGACGAGAAAATCACTTTTAACAGTTGTAATGTTCTCCTAACGAGCAAAATAACAATATTACAGGTAGGCAGAAAAAAACACATGTATAAACGACAAGACAAGAACGGACCATAAAACAGAAGCAAACTGGAACTTAAGTACATACAGGAAATCACTAAATTAACTAGACAGAGCTGAACACACTTAGACAATTAACAGGACAGAAAGTAGGGCACATAGAGCACATGGGAGGTGAAAACAACAACAGAGTGACACTTGGTTCCTAAATATGTGTTTATTTGTTTTCATAATTACAGATTAGTTTGTTACATGTCTATTTTAGTTCTTCATTATGTTATTTATAGTCTTTCTTCAGACAATGGTGCAAGTTTGTTAGCTGTTTTGTTGGGATTATATTTTTTTGTTAATTTGAAATAATACAAACCTGCTGCAATTGGATCCATTCTTTCTATAACAGTTGTTTTCTAAAGAATTAAATTACTGAAACTGGCATTTAAAATCTAAAGGAAGGCCATATACTTTTGTTCAATCTAACTGTTTGTCTTGTTCTTTACACAGGCTATGTGGATGCAAACTCACTGCTCAGTCTTGTGAAAATTTGTCTTCAGTTTTACAATCCTCAAACTCAAACATCCTGAGAGAGCTGGACCTGAGTAAAATGACCTGCAGGATTCTGGAGTGAAGCTGCTCTCTGAAGGACTGAAGAGTCCAAACTGTCATCTGGAGATTCTGAGGTAAATGCTTTCAATAAAACAAATAAGCAAAATGTGTTTATCAAATTGAAAAGCTTGCAATGTCATTTTAATATTATTATCCAATCCAGCTCTATATTTATTAATATTTGACTCTGGACCACAAAACCAGTCATAGCCATCAAAATTAAGATTTTTATATAATCTTTAAGCTAAATAAATAAACATTGATTTGTTTATTTTGGATGGTTTATTAGGATATGACAATATTTATCCAGGAGACAAATATTTGAAAATCTGCAGTTTGAAGCAACAAAAACGAAAATCACCATTATAGTTGTCTAAAAGTCCTTAGTAATGCATATTACGAATAAAACAATAAAATTTTATTGACAAAAATAAATTGACAAAATATTTTCATTGGACATGATCTTTACATTAGATTTCAATGATTTTTTTTTTTTTTTTTTTAAATGTTGACCTATACAGTCTATATGACAGGTCAATAAAGAAAGACTTTAATTACATTTTATTTTGTACAGAGATTTGTATTTTATTCAGACCTACCTCCATTTCCCTTTAATCCTGTTTTATTAGTTTGAATCTCCTAGGTTTATTTTCTTTCCTTTATTGCCTTGGTTCCTATTTGTTTTCATAATTACAGATTAGTTTGTCATCTGTCTAGTTTAATTCTTCATTGTCTTATTAATAGTCCTTCTTCAGACAGTGGTGCAAGTTTGTTAGCCGTTTTGTTGTGCTTTTATGTTATTTGTTAATTTGAAATAATACAAACCTGCTGCAATTGGATCCATTCTTCCTATTACAGTTGTTTTATGAAGAATTGAATTACTGAAACTAGCATTTAAAATCTAAAGGAAGGCCATATACTTTTGTTCAATCTAATTGTTTGTCTTGTTCTTTACACAGGCTATGTGGAGGCAAACTCACTGCTCAGTCTTGTGAAAGTTTTTCTTCAGTTTTACAATCCTCAAACTCAAACATCCTGAAAGAGCTGGACCTGAGTAACAATGACCTGCAGGATTCTGGAGTGAAGCTGCTCTCTGAAGAACTGAAGAGTCCAAACTGTCATCTGGAGATTCTGAGGTAAATGCTTTCAATAAAACAAATAAGCAAAATGTGTTTATCAAATTGAAATGTTTGCAATGTCATTTTAATATAATTATCCACTCCTACTCTATGTATATTTATATGTGACCCTGGAACACAAAAGCAGTCGTAAGGGTACATTTTTCAAAATTAAGATTTATACATAATCTTAAAGCTGAATAAATATGTGTTGATATGTTTATTTTGGATGGTTTATTAGGTTATGACAATATTTGTCCAGCAGACAAATATTTGAAAATCTGCAATCTGAGGCTACAAAAAAATAAAAATAAAAATAGTGAAATTCACCTTTATAGTTACCTAAAAGTTTTTAGTAATGCATATTACAAATTAAAAAAATAAGATTTGATATTTAAGGTAGAAAATTGACAAAATATCTTTATGGACTATGATCTTTACTTAAAAACCTAATGATTTTTGGAATATAAGAAAAATGTACAATTTTAAACAAAACTGTCCATATGACAGGTCTATAAAGAAACTTTACATTTACTTTTGTACAGAGATTCGTATTTAATTCAAACCTATCTCTATTTCATTTTTATCCTGTTTTATCATTTTGAGTTTTCTTATTTATAGTCCTTCTTCAGACAATGGTGCAAGTATGTTAGCAGTTTTGTTGTTTTTTTTTTTTTTTGTTAATTGAAAAATAATACAAACCTGCTGCAATTGAATCCATTCTTCCTATTACAGTTGTTTTATAAAGAATTGAATTACTGAAACTAGCATTAAAAATCTAAAGGAAGGTCATTTACTTTTTTTTTTCAATCTAATTGTTTGTCTTTGCACAGGTTATGTGGATGCAAACTCACTGCTCAGTCTTGTGAAAGTTTGTCTTCAGTTTTACAATCCTCAAACTCAAACATCCTGAGAGAGCTGGACCTGAGTAACAATGACCTGCAGGATTCTGGAGTGAAGCTGCTCTCTGAAGAACTGAAGAGTCCAAACTGTCATCTGGAGATTCTGAGGTAAATGCTTTCAATAAAACAAATAAGCAAAAACATGTTCATCAGATTGAAACGATTGGAATATAATTTTAATATTATTATCCAGTTCTGCTTTTTGTTTATACATCATCTTGATTTATACATCATCTTTAAGCTGAATAAATAAACGTTGATGTGATTTATTTTGGATGGTTTATTAGGATAGAGACAATCTAAATCTAAAGCTACAAAAAAAATAAAAATAGAGAAAATCACCTTTATAGTTATCTAAAAGTCCTTAGCACAAATTAAAGATTTATATTTATGGTAGAAATTTGACTAAATGACTTCATGGAACATGATCTTTATTTAAGATCATAATGATTTTTGGCATGAAAGAAAAATTTAGAATTTTGACCCATATAGTCTATATGACAGTGTTGAGACTATTTCACTCAAACGGCTCTTTACCAGGAAGGATCAACTCAAGGCGAAATAAAACACAAGACAGGTTTTTATGGATTTTAAGGCTTGCAAAGATTGTGCTGTCGATTGCAAGCGGGAGAGAAGCAGGTTTCTCCTTAACCTCCCTTTTGTCTCCGAAGCTCAGATTGCAAGTCGCTTTATTTATAGAGAAAAAGACAAGATACAGTAAATGAAAACAATTGGCAACTTCTCTCGTGCGTCAGAGTCTTCACTCCTTCAGATTCTTCCGGTGGCCCTATCAGTATTATGCAGAGGTCATGTCATGACCAAGGATCAAACAGAAATTAAAAACCTACAGGTGCATAACTGTCAACATTTAACTCCAACATTCCGTTCAGACCAAGCTGACAAAGCCTGGCACCCGATGAAAGCTGAAACTGAAGGGTCGAGATTTCAAAATGTCAATACATAACTCTAACATATTCCTCCTGTTTGACGTTTTAGCACCTGAAAAATAACATATGCATATTAAACTACATCTCTACTGATTACTTGATTACATAGTCGATGCTTACTTGAAACAGCAAGGTTGGGCGAAAACCCCAGTATCTGAGGAAAAATTCCCAACCGACCCCCAAGATGTTACATGGGCGATCACCTGTAAGGCTTGCATCTTAATCATAATGTATACATAAAGCTTGAACATAGGAGGAGAATGTGAAAATAAACTGAAAAGGAAGAATGAAATAAAACAGTGCCTTGTTCTCAGCACGGCTACTGTAGCTTATCAGTGTACCTTTTGTATCATAACATCAGCACTCAGCCATGTCACAGCTGTGGTTTTAACTGAGACTTCATACATGATACTTAAAGCTCTCCGTTTCTCTCTTGGTGGAGAAGCATGGTAAAACTGAGAAATGTCTGGCTAATCATTTTAGTAATCATTGCCCTTAAACATGGTAAAACACAGATCATGCACAAACACAGCAAACTTAAGACTGCAATTATTGGTGTGACCATTTTCAATAGCACATTCCACCATCCCCCACTGAACAGCCAGGATAACAGTCCTTGAGTTGTTATGCTGTCTTTCTCCATGGCATCTCTCAATGCAGTGAGGTTGGCTATTGCTTGTTCGATTACTCCTCCGTCCGCATCGTTGTCTGGTATAAACGTGCAACATGATGTTCCAACTATTGCGCACACTCCTCCTGTGGAGGCTGTGAGTTGATCTAATACCAGCCTGTCTTGAAGCTCCATTTGTCTTAACGCTCTCAGCTCTGCCTGTACTCCTTTTATGGCGGCTATAGTGTTATTCACAAACAAACCAAAACGGTAATCCACCGTCTCCATGCGTAACATTAGTTTACCAACCCCATCTCATGGAAAAAGGGCCAGTAAAACTTTCTCTCCATCAGTCCATAGCTTGTGGTCTTTGGGAACGTCCGCCCCCAGATAGAGTCATGTCTCTCAAAAGACCTTTTTCTCAGTCTTACTTTGCTAGGATGTGCACTTACGATGTAGGAATGGTCTGTCAGCAGGACAGGGGCACATCGTCCGGTCCACCTCGCAGGTAGATTGGAATAAACATTGTAGCCACATAACCACACATGTGTTGACTGCGGCGTGGTTCCCATGACGTCAGGAACTGTAAAATATGACTCACAAATTGTCAGTGTAGGATTAATTCCATTATGTTTACCTGCTACACACGCTGTAAATGTCTGATTACAGTATGCAGAGGGGACATCTCCCATTTCTTGCTCTGGAGCGCCACCTAGTGTCTCTCGATTCTCATAACAGGTAAAAACGGACCCTGCTTCTATGTGCACCGGTCCACACAGTTTCTCTTCCCCTGTGGTGTTGAGTATTAACAAGTTCTTGAAAGTCAATGTGCTCATATTCACAGGTGCAGGCAATTTGTTGTTTTTAGTGGAATTCAAATAAGCAGAGCTGTAAGCTGATACAAGTGTTTCAGGAAACAATGTTGAAACATTCCTATACGGTCTAGGAACCATGCGCGGGTTTCTGCTTGCTGCTGGCATTTTAGTACAGACATAGCAGTTGGTTGAATTTGTGCTATTCGCTAGGAACTTTGCATAAGCATACCACATGTTCAAATCAAACTGAGTTTTTAGTTCATGTCGTTCTGTGAACCAGTCAAATTTCACCTCTTTCCGCTCCGCTGCAATTGTCTCTCTTTCCTCCGCATCCATCCACAGCAGGACCCCCACCAGGACTGCTACTGCCACAAAGGTGATTTCTTTCCACGCCATGCTAAAAATGAGTAGGGCTCTGTTGGTTTCTTCACCGGGTTGAGACCAGCGAGGCCTATTGCCTTCACCACCCTTTGTAACCGGACTTCACACCCGCACTCGTGCGTTTTAGGCAGGAAACTCTGTGACCTTTTTACAGTGGCTCTGATGAATCCACGTAGATCTCTCAGCAGTCTTCAAGGCAGTTGGGGTAGTCAGCACCACGGTGCTTTAATCAGGATGCTGTCGCCTGGTTTCACTCTTGAGGCCTGTGGGGACAGAGGTATATCTGGCAGATCATTTGCTCTCACAACATTTCAAACATTTTAAATTTCAACATTTTGTTCATCCACTCTGCTAGTGTATGCTGCTCTTGTGGTTTCTCACACACATCATCACACAGCGGTAAACTGAACGTACAGTATTTGTACTGTTGGCAAGGTGTCAGTTCAATAAAATCCATGTGGATAAACTGAAAAGGTAGTCTGGCTTTGGAAATTGACCTCTCTTAGGCCTGCAGTTTCCCTGTGAGTTATGTTTACAGCAGATCAAACAAGATTTAAAAAATTTTTTTGAGTAGTTATTAAAACCTGGTGCATAAAAGTACTGTTCTACCCTATGCACCATCCCTCCTGTTGACATATGTGCTTGCCCATGTGTCAAGATTGCTGCTGTTTTGTACAAACTTCGTGGAAGGCACAGTTTGCCTTCAAGTCTGTATGTGTCATCTGACAATTGTGCTCCTTTTGTTAACCACATTTGTTTCTCAGACGCTGGTGCTTGCTTTTGCATGTCTGATATTACTGACATGTCTAATGGAGTTTCTACTGATGTTATTTTATGTATTTCACATATCTCTAGCTTCCCTTGTGCAGCTTGCTTAGCTGCTTCATCTGCCTTTGCATTGCCAAGTGAAACTGGGTCAGTACCCTTTGTGTGTGCGGCGCATTTACACACTGCAATTTTACGAGGGAGTTGAATGGCTTTTAATAAGTCTGTAAGGAGGGCGGTGTGTTTCACGCTTTGACCACTAGCAGTTTTCATGCCCCTTCGCGCCCATTGTGCCGCAAAATGGTGTAAAGTAGAAAATGCATATTGGCTATCTGTGTAGATTGTGACGTCTTTTTCGGAATCGGAGTCATTTTCTGGGTCATCTAGGGGGTCATTATTGGTCTCACCTAGTCATAATTGATCATTATATGGAGCTGGTCTTTGGCTTTCCTCTGGGCTTTTACCCTGTGTTCTGGGCTTTAGCGGTTCTGGGCATTCTCGGATATAATGGCCTTCCTTGTGGCAATTAAAACACCTATCACATTCTCTGTCATCGTGTCTCTGTCTCAACAACTCTCCCCCTCTACCTCGACCACGTGCTGCTTTCCTCCCCTCCTCTTCCTCTCCGATTAGCTTGGTAATAAGTGTCTGCACCAAGTGAGGCCCGCCTTGGGAGAGGGCAGTGAGTGCAGCGAAAGTATGGGCCCTGTCTGCTTTTTCTTTTTTATTTTTCAACAATCCCTGTCCATGTTTGGCATAAGTCATTATGCTATTCACTGAGTCGGTGGACCAACTTATATCATATTTTTTGATGTAGTTCGTCAACTGGGGATTGAATCCTGAAAGGAGTGCTTGTTTTAATTGTTGTTGGTATGGACTAGCCTCCACGACACTCTGTATTCCTGTACATCTTCTCCATCTTTCTGTGTACACTGGAATATATTAGAGTAATCTGGCGCGTCCAAGGGTGTTTCTAATTCTTTCTGTCAATGCTCCTACTGCTTTTTTCAATGCCTCTCCATCATGAGCTAACGGATCATTATTCCTATCTAGACCCGTGAAACTATCCCTAACCAGGCCATATTTGTATTTAAGAGCCAATCCCGCAACTCTGTCAACCTCTTGGCCATTTAAACGATACGTGCGTATCAGTTGGTTAAAATTCTCTATCCATGCAGCGGTATTTTCAAGTGGACCAAGTGCCCCTGCTGCCTCTTTAATGTCTTGGTCTGACCATGGGCGATACACATTAAGGTATCTATTGCGATCGTCCTCTACACCGTAATGTGGATTTGCCACTTGGATGGCTGGAAAAACGGAACCTGATTCTGATGAAAGGTGTGAGGGGTTCAAGGGGTCTTTGTTATGCTCTTTTTCTTCCCTAATTCTCTCTATCGGGGCAACTGCTTCAGCATAGGGTGTATTTCGTCTAGTACGAGGGGGACTGAATTCAGTTATCTTGGATTGGTCATGTTTTTCTGTCTCTTTCCCTTTTACTCGCACTTCACTTTGTGCTGCCTGCTCTCTCGGCTCCTCTTGCTGAGCTGCTGCAGCCGTCTTCTGGCCTCTAGCTGCTCTCTCTACTCTTAACTTTTCTTGCCTATACAATGCCTCTGGTCTCCCAACATAATCTGCTGGATCCTCTTCTTTTTGCACTGCAACCAATCTTTCTAGTTTCTGTCTTTTTCTCTTCGACTTCCACCTGTCTTTTATCAGCCTGCTCTTGCCACTTCGTCGCTTCAATTAATTGAAGTTTCAACAGATCAACCTTTTTTCCCTTGGCTAAGGATAAATCAACCTCTATTTTGTTTATTAAGAGAGCGCAGTCCCTTTTGACTAATTTACCACTGAAATCATATTTTTTATTCCACTCATTGAGATATCGCACACTGTCTGCCGAATCTGCATGCATAAACTTTGGATCTCCCATCAATTTACTTTTTCCTGCACCCATTTTTGCTTTTTGGTAAGAGTCAACGATTAGTCACACGTCTGATCAGATCGTCCACTGCACCAAGCTTCTACAGACACTAATTTGTCTGCGGATACAGCCGTCTGAACAAACCAACTTTTCAATTTTGACTCAAACCCAATACAAATTTTATGTTTGAACGACACAACTCCCTTCTAGTGGGAAAAATATCAGTTGTGTTATTCCTAAACCACAACAACCACCTTATTCACCGTAAATCCTAGTGATTCACAATGACGTTCATACAACACATTCATACCATTCATACCCCTGCGCGCTTAGAACAATTTTTTGTCGACAAACCAATGTCCCAGACTATTGGTCGACAGAATTAAATCTGTCGAGATTACTGTGCTTCCAAAGCAGCTAGTAATCTTGGCTTCACTGTCGATACAGATCCTTCACCTTAACAGGCAAATCACTGGCTACGAACTCGAGCCGGTACCTATTATACTGCAGTCTCATCCACATACTTCAGCCATAAAAACAATACCGGTATATCACCTGATCAGTGCGTTGAGTTGTCCTTCCAACGGCTCCCGTCAGACAGCCCGGAGAAGTTGATTTTTCCAGACGAAGAATCACCGACCCCCCTCGAATTCACGCGGGTGGATTTTTGCAGGCAGCTATTGCCTGGCTCTGATCAGAGACTGTCTCTCGGCTCCTCTTCGTCCTCTCCTCCTCCGCTCTGTCGTGTTGGGATCCGGCTCGAAGGACCAAGTAAATGTTGAGACTATTTCACTCAAACGGCTCTTTACCAGGAAGGATCAACTCAAGGCGAAATAAAACACAAGACAGGTTTTTATGGATTTTAAGGCTTGCAAAGATTGTGCTGTCGATTGCAAGCGGGAGAGAAGCAGGTTTCTCCTTAACCTCCCTTTTGTCTCCGAAGCTCAGATTGCAAGTCGCTTTATTTATAGAGAAAAAGACAAGATACAGTAAATGAAAACAATTGGCAACTTCTCTCGTGCGTCAGAGTCTTCACTCCTTCAGATTCTTCCGGTGGCCCTATCAGTATTATGCAGAGGTCATGTCACGACCAAGGATCAAACAGAAATTAAAAACCTACAGGTGCATAACTGTCAACATTTAACTCCAACATTCCGTTCAGACCAAGCTGACAAAGCCTGGCACCCGATGAAAGCTGAAACTGAAGGGTCGAGATTTCAAAATGTCAATACATAACTCTAACAGACAGGTCTATAAAGATTAATTTAATTACATTTACTTTTGTACAGAGAACTGTATTTTATTCAGACCTACCTCCATTTGTTTGTTTTTTTCCTGTTTTATCAGTTTGAGTGTCACATGCTTGATCTGTTTGCTGTTGTTTTTTAACGTCCCATGTGCTCTGTGTGACCTACTTTCTGTCTTCAGTTGATTGTCTCATTATGTTCAGGTGTGCCAGTTAATTTAGTAATTTACAATTTGCTTTATAAGTTCCTGTTTGTTTGATGTCAGGTTGTCCGGTCTTGTCTATAGAAACGTGTATGTGTGTGTTTTGAGTCTGTCTACCTGCCTGCCTGTCTGCCTGCATTATTATTATTTGCTCTTTTGTAGAAGATTAAAGAATGTTGAAAGTTATATTCTCATCGAGCGCTCCTTCCTGCCACCACAGCGTGACAGAAGAACGGACCGTAAACTGTTAATAAGTGCTGTGTGTTTCCTGTTTTTTTTGTTTTCCTAATGTATGATCCAGATGTCCTTATCCTCTTGCTGGAGCAGGGGGATCGTTCTCTCGAGGAGCACACAAATAACTTTGTGTTCCTCTCGAAAGGCTCATGGTACCCAGACAGATTCCTGTTCACGATAAACTTTAGCGGACTTAACACCTTCACACAAGCGAAGCTGTCCGGGAATGGTCCTTGAGAGAGCATGATTGCTTACATTGAGTGGGTGCTGGTATCATGTAATTCCTTTGTGACTATTCAGTCCATGGACAATGACACCAGTCCAGCTCTGGATCCAGAGCCCAGCCCACCATTTCACCGCAACGCATAGCAACAGCCAGAGCCCACCGATAATGGAGGCTCGCCACAGAGTGCGATAGAGACCTGTTTGCATGCCTTCCAGTGACCGTGCCACCAGCGCTCCCTCCAGTGATCACGCATAAAGATTTCCCACCCTTTTACGTCTCCTGGCAGCCCCTATGCTCACCCTCAGCACACCATTTGGTGGTGGGATTCGCCACAGGTCTGCCAGTCACCATCACCATCGTGGGTGGAGGATCCCTCACCTTGCAATGCAGCCTCCGAGTCCCAGACTCCACTTCGGCCTGTAGACCTGTTAGCTCCCCCATGGCTCCTAGCTTCCTCCTTTCTTTACTGTGGCCCATCAATCCACCAGCTCCGCAAGGCTCCATCATCCCTCCAGCTCCGCATTGTTCTGTCATTGACCATATGTCGCCTTGCGATTCCACTCCTCTGGCTTCACCTCATCCTTCCTTACCTCCGGCTCTGTCGGGCTCCTCTATCCCCCTGGCTCCACCTCGCTCCTTTGTCATTCTGGCTCCACTGCGTCTTTCTCCGGTGCCATCGGTGTTGCCTAGGCGCTCCTGCCTCCTCCTGTCTCCGTCTCCTCGACCACCTGCTCTGCCCTGCTCTGCCTCCTTTGGTCAGCCCCATGGAGTCGACGGCAATTGCCAACACAGACAACAAGCGAAGCTGTCCAGGGGTCCATCCTCCACATGAACCTCCTCCCAAGTTTCCATTCGCTCCTCCTTTTGGTGCTTAATTCCAAGAGGGAGCGATATGTCACGTTTGATCTGTTTGTTGTTGTTTTTTAATGTCCCATGTGCTCTGTGTGACCTACTTTCTGTCTTCAGTTGATTGTCTCATTATGTTCAGGTGTGTCAGTTAATTTAGTAATTTACAATTTGCTTTCTAAGTTCCTGTTTGTTTGATGTCAGGTTGTCTGGTCTCGTCTATAGAAACATCAATGTATGTGTGTGGTTTGAGTCTGTCTATGTGCCGGCCAGCCTGCCCGCATGTATTATTATTATTTGCTCTTTTGTAGAAGTGTTACGTCCCCTATTGGTGTGATGGACTAGGGTAAATAAGGACGCACATAACCGGGAGAAATAACCCTCTTGAATGACATACGAGAACAGGTTAGAACAGGCTTGTCAAACTCAAATTCACAGAGGGCCAAAATTAAAAAAAGAACATTGTCGAGGGCCAGACCAATTTTTTTTATTAATTTATTTATGTTTTTATTATCTTTAAGATACAGTAAACTACTGTATTAACCATCCTCATATATTACAATTGAATTTTTGCTTACATACTGAAACCAGAACAGGGTTAAGAAAATAATAAACAACAAAAACTGAAAAAAATATCAGGCTTCTATATCTTTAACTTTATTGATTTTAATTGTAACCTAAATCTTTTCATCACAGACCATCAAGGCCAACACCTAAAAAAAATATCTCTTTCAACTTTGAACAGACCATGCCATCAGTAAATAAAATAATATTTATCCATTTTAGTTTTTTTCACTGTTCATTTACTCTAATGATGCACATGGGTCCAAGCCAGATACTTGGCATCGCTTTTTACATGCAAGTGCATCAATTTCTGGAGTCAGGTTCTGCGCAGAGGAAATCCTCAGGACTGAATGAAGGTGTTCATCGGTGAGACGACTCCTATGTGGTGTTTTGTTCATCTTCATTAACGAAAACAGTTGCTTGCACAGATGTGTGCTCCCGAACATAGAAAGCATTTGCGCAGCTTGGGCACGGAGTTCGGGCAGCGTGTCAGGGAGGTAAGGTGGAAATTGCGCAGCACCGACAAGTCATATTTTGACTTGAGCGTGTCTAACACTGCAGCTCAATAAGCTCCATTTGGAGATTGCTTGGTGCGTTATTCACATCAAACGTAAAGGGGTTGCTAAAAAGTTCAAATCTACATTTTTGGCCTTCAAAGTCGGCAAATCGTTGGGCAAACTCAGCGCCAAGTAGAATGAGTTTTTCAGCGAACTGTGCAAAAGGCATCACGGCGGTAGTGGTCTGCTCTTTCATGACTTGGCAGCACAAAAAATGAGCCAGGTTTCCCTGCTGCCTCTGACTCTCCCACAAGCGCAACTTGGTTGCCCCCCGGCACCGGCTGCTCTCCTATTGGCCGTGCGTAGATGTCGTCACAGCGTTTTGACGCTCGAATTAAAAATGTTTTAAATCAGGAGTCAAACGCCACCCTTGCGCGACGCTCTGCGCCTCAGTGCGGACTTGCACTCTGTTGCTGACTTCGCACATACACAATGAGTGGCTGCGCTGATGCCACCCAGCGCTTGACGCGTTCAATATGTAGGCACCTTTAGCGGTACGTGCGCTGTATAACGGGCCGGCGGGCCAGATGTAATACATATTTGAAATCATCTCGCGGGCCAAATATAATTGTAGTGCGGGCCAAAATTGGCCCGCGGGCCTGAGTTTGACATGTCTGGGTTAGAAGAAAGAAACAAAACAATCAGATAATTCACTACAAACCAGTGGTTCGTTGTATTAAATAATATCTGGCTATTGCCAAATATATGATCATGAGTGCATATTTACAGGTTGTACAAAAAGAAACAATAAACAGAGAGAAGAAAAAAAAGAGCGGTGCTAAATAAAAGAAATTAACAAAACATGCAATACTAACTGAATCCCCCTCTTCCTCTAACCTAACTGAAAAGAAAGAAAGAAAACAAATCTTCGGCGACTCACGCCGTAACTAAACTACCCTAACTGAAACATAAATACACAAAGCAGCACCCGCTCCTAATCTAGTGTGTCTAACATGGATACCTCTACGTGTTGGAATATGTATGTCACGTGACATCCTTTACTCACTCTTCTCTCGGGAAAAATAGATCATATCTAGATGTTCGACAATAGTACTCAAATGAAACCCCTCGGCTAGTACACAGACAGAGGGACCACAGCACAAATGAGGTACGGTGAAGCTAGCAACAACGCCACCGCCCTCCCGAAGCATGAACACTGTTCCGTTTAAATGCTGCATCACTGCTTCTGATTGGACCTCCAGATCTTGACAGACAGTCAGGCCAACCAATAAAGAAACCTAATGAAAACACAGCAGCAAATAATAACAGAAAAGACATCACCAAAATTACCCAATCACAGAAAAGAGGAGGAGAGAAACAGAAACAAATGTGGTCACGTAACAAGAAGAATAAAGACGTTTAAAGTTATATTCTCGTTGAGAGCTCCATCCTGCAACCAGAGCGTGACATTGAGTTTTCTATGTTTATTTTTTTGTCATTTATTTCCTTGGTTCCTAAATATGAGTTATTTGTTTGTTATTTGTCAATTATTTCTTTTCATAATTACTGATTAGTTTATCACCTGTCTTGTTTAGTTCTTCATTACGTTATTTATAGTCTTTCAGACAAAGGTGCAAGTTTGTTAGCCATTTTGTTGTGTTTATATATATATTTTAAAATATATATAAACATACGGCAGTTGGATCCCTTCTTCCTGTAACAGTTGTTTTTATAAAGAATTGAATTACTAAAACTGGCATTTAAAATCTAAAGGAAGGATGTTTACTTTTGTGTTCAATATAATTGTTTTATCTTTACACAGGCTATGTGGATGCAAACTCACTGCTCAGTCTTGTGAAAGTTTGTCTTCAGTTTTACAATCCTCAAACTCAAACATCCTGAGAGAGCTGGACCTGAGCAACAATGACCTGCAGGATTCTGGAGTGAAGCTGCTCTCTGAAGGACTGAAGAGTCCAAACTGTCATCTGGAGATTCTGAGGTAAATGCTTTCAATAAAACAAATAAGAAAAATGTGTTTATCAAATTGAAAGGCTTGCAATATAATTTTAATATAATTATCTAGTCCTGCTCTTTGTTTATTTATATGTGACCCTGAATCACAAAACCAGTTGTAAGGGTATATTTTTTAAAATTAAGATTTAAACATCATCTTAAAGCTGAATAAATAAGCATGGATGTGTTTAATTTGGATGGTTTATTAGGATATGAAAATATTTGTCCAAGAGACAAATATTTAAAAAATCTGCAATCAGAGGCCAAACTAAATAAAAATAAAAATAGAGAAAATCACCTTTATCGTTATCCAAGTCTGTAGTAATGCATATTACAAACTGTAAAAAAAAAAAAGTTTTGATATTTATGGTAGAAAATTTACAAAATATTTTCATGGAACATGATCTTTACTTAAGAACCTAATGATTTTTGGCATAAAAGAAAAATTTACAATTTTGACCCATACGTGCTATATGACAGGTATATAAAGAATCATTTTAATTACAATTACTTTTGTACAGAGATTTGTATTTCATCCAGACCTACCTCCATTTTATTTTTAATAGTTTTTTCAGTTTGAATTTTTCTGTTCATTTTCTGTCAGGCAGTACCTTACCTCGTGTCTGCCTCTTAGACTAGTATGTGACAATTTTCTTGGTTCCTAAATTTGTGTTTATTTGTTTTCATATTTACCAATTAGTTTGTCATCTGTCTAGTTTAGTTCTTCATTGTCTTATTTATAGTCCTTCTTCGGACAATGGTGCAAGTATATTTTTTGTTCACTTGAAATAATACACACCTGCTGCAATTGGATCCATTCTTCCTATTACAGTTGTTTTATAAAGAATTTAATTACTGAAACTGGCATTTAAAATCTAAAGGAAGGCTGTTTACTTTTTTTCAATCTAATTGTTTGTGGTGTTCTTTACACAGGCTATGTGGATGCAAACTCACTGCTCAGTCTTGTGAAAGTTTGTCTTCAGTTTTACAATTAAACTCAAACATCCGGAGAGAGCTGGACCTGAGTAACAATGACCTGCAGGATTCTGGAGTTAAGCTGCTCTCTGAAGGACTGAAGAGTCCAAACTGTCATCTGGAGATTCTGAGGTAAATGCTTTCAATAAAACAAATAAGCAAAATGTTCAATACAATTTTAATATATTTATCCAGCATTACTCTTTATTTAAGTGACCCAGAACCAGGGTATATTTTTCAAAATGAAGATTTATACATCATCTTAAAGCTGAATAAATAAGCATGGATACATTTATTTTTGATTTATTTTATGTCACAACATCACTTTCGTCTGCACCACCCTTCATCAACAGGAGTCACCACCTGGTCACGATCCCGTTCACACGAATACTAATTACCCGCACCTGTAGCCACTCACCAGCCACCCTTCAAAACAGGCTCACACCAATCCTTCTACGACTGATCACAAAGAAACATGCCTAGAACTCTGGTCATTCTTCTCTCTGTCCGTCTGCCCAACTACCCGTGCTGTCTGCCGCTATTAAGGAAAGAACTGTTTACTTCCTTCTTTACATTGTGATTGAATGATCTCTTTTTGTTTGATGTGCTGGCTGAGCGCCACTTCCTGAGTTATTTATATTAAAGGAAAGTTTCTTTGAAATTCATCAAGTGTCTGCTTCCTTGACCAGAATGTGACAGATGATCAGCTCTTAAAGATATGACAAGTGAGAATTATTGGGATGGATTCCCAAGAGGGAGCAATGCCAGACCCGTTCCAAACGTTGGTTCAAGCCCTACGTGAAGCGGTTAACCCTCCTTCCAACTACTACGCTACTTTTGCCAGAGAAGCTACATCATGTGCGGGCTTTCTCCTACAATGCTCCCTGTACCTGGAGATGCACCTGCACCTTTTTCCCTCAGATCGGGGTAAAATAGCCTTCATCATTTCCTTACTCCCAGGAAGAGCGCTACTCTGGGCGGAAGCCCCCTGGACGACCAACAGAGCCTTGAACACTTCAAAGAGGTATTCGGCCAACCCCTCACCAAGTTCTCCGTGCACGATGAACTACTACAGCTCCCGCAGGCAGACCTCCCAGTACACAAATATATCCTTTGTTTCCGCATGTTGGCTATTTGCAGTGGGTGGAATGACACTGCTCTCCTCTCCGTATTCCGCCAAGGACTCAATCCAGATGCACATGGCTATCTACTATGACAACGTAGGCTTGGAGGTAATCCTACGTAAAGTGTATCCCCTTTTGGTCCTGGAGAGAGAGGCCATGGAGGAATACATCCAGGAGGCTCTCAAAAAAGACTTTATCCGTTCATCCACCTCACTTGCCGTCTTTTAGAACTTCATGAACGAGATCTTCCGAGACATGCTTCATAAGTTCGTCATCGTCTATATTGACGATATCCTCATATATTCACCCAACCTGTCCGCACGCCGTCATCAAGTCACTTAATCCTGCAACGCCTTCGACAACACCACCTCTATTTAAAAGCCGAGAAGTGTGAATTCCATCAGTCCACCATTCACTTCCTCGGGTACATAATAACTCCCTCGGGGGTCAGCATGGACCCCAAGACAGTAGAGGCGGTACGTGACTGGCCCATACCCACTTCTGTCAAGCAACTTCAAAAATTTCTTGGTTTTGCCAACTTTTACCGCCGATTAATTTACAAATACAGTAGCATCGTGGCAAATCTCACTTTCCTTCTCCTCCAGAAACCCATGAACCTTCCCTGGAACCTGAAAGCACAACAAACCTTTTTTTTAGTTGAAATCTGCCTTCTGCTCGGCCCCAGCCCTCACTCATTCTGATTCCAATCGGCCATTCGTCGTCGTAGTGGACACGGCAACCCTGGGCGTTGGAGCCATCCTGTCCCAATGGCACGAGTAGCCTCCTGTCCTCCATCCATGCGCCTTCTTCTCTAAGAAGCTGTCCCCGGCGGAGCAGAATTATGATGTGGGGAATCGGGAATTGTTGACCAATTGACCAAATCCAACAAGCCACGACCACCGAACCTGCTCCGAGATCCAGAGGGGAAGGTGTATGTACCATCCATGCTTGACCCTTCTGGACTCAGTCCACACCTCTCCGGGATCGAGGCATCCAAGTAGCTACCGAACCCTCTCACTCCTCCGAGATCGCTACTGGTGGCCAGTACACTGTGAGAGAGAGAAAAGGTCTCTGCCACACAAATGCACATCTACCACGTGGAGAAATAAGCTGTCTGTCATCATGAAGTTTTATCTCATCAGTTTTTCACCAAAGCTACTCAAGTCAGTTTTGTGTTCTACACAAGATTCAAATATTCTGCTCTCTAACCAAAATAAAAAGCTACTAAGTGCTCTAAACACAACTGTAAGCTGCTGTGTGAACGAGACATTTCAAAATTCACACCTGATGAAAATGCTGTTGACAAGGTGTGTGATTTCACATTGAACCATATTTATTACTCACAGCCCTTGTTCACTGATAAGCTGTGCAAATTCATATTCATTATCAACATGGTTTTTGTTCAGCTTGTCAGTGAACAACGGCTGTGTGTAGTAAATACGGCTCAGTGTGAAATCATGCACCTGATGGCATTTACCCCTGATTACAGAACTGGCTTTACTAACAAAATCTGCAAACATATTGGTCGGTGATTTTTGGTGCATCCCTAATTTTAAATATTTTTGTGATTCAAACAGCTAGTAGGTGTCTAATGGAGTGCAGTAGTACAACATGAAGAATATCAACTCTCTTAGGATTCCTATGAAATGTAACTAAACCCAAAGTGGGCAGGACTTGGCCAATGAACTCTACCTTGTATTCATAGTTTTCAGTAACGTGACCGGTTTGAATACTTGGAGGATAAAACATCCATAAAACTGCAGAACAAACATGTCAGTTTTCTATGTTTCAAAGCCTCAAATATTTAGATCAACTCTCAAATCAATAAAACAAAGGTATATGAACAAAAGTTTTGACCATTTGCGATCCATATTAAGGATCTGACGCAATATTTTAATCAATAAACAGTGAGACAAAACATTATAGAAACACTGAAAGTGCCATTTTAAACAATATGGTAACAATAAAAAATTAAATTCGGTATTTGCCATATTAACACTGCATAGTTTTTAATCATAGTTATTTGTATTGTATTGGGTTCATTTTCTTGCCTGTACGAACAACACAAACATGAATATAAACATAATCAATAAGGGGTTTAATTAATTTTGCCTTTTAATATCAGTGCTTTACTTGTCGGTAAGTGAAGCAAATTTTCATTTTGCTCGCTAGTTCCAGAAAGGCTGTGATGTTGCATGAAAACTATACTGTACAATCCAGACCTTCATTCATCAGTCTGAAAGTCTGGCTACATGAGACCATCCTGGAATCAGTCAGCCATTAAAAACAAGCAGAAGCTGGTTTCTTAAGTAATGGGTGGAGGCAATACAATAAATCCAGTTTCACATTTTCAATAGAAAATGTAGAAAATTGCATCAAATGTCATCAAATAGATTTAATGATTTTTTTTCAGTAACACGGCTCCAATGAACAGTCACTTCCATCATATAATTTATCATGTGTGCATGACATTTAATACAGATTTACTGACAGATAACACTGACATTAACACATGATCCTATAGGATCCTATAGAAATAAATGTAAGAAATAACTTATTGTCACAAGGATCACTGCTGTGTTTTCAGATTGTCTGGCTGTATGGTGACAGAGAAAGGCTGTGGTTATGTGTCTTCAGCTCTGACTTCAAACCCCTCACACCTGAGAGAGCTGGATCTGAGCTACAATCATCCTGGAGATTCAGGAGTGAAGCTGCTCTCTGAAAAACTAGAGGACTCAACCTGCTCATTGGACAAACTGAAGTATGTCTTGCAGAAAGATTTTAGATTTTTCATTTTCAGTTCCTCAGAGACCTGTTGCTGTATGTGTAGGGATGCACAATAATGATCAGTTAAGATGTAAAGCACATTTTGTCAGTAAAGGTGTTTCTGTAATCAGCGGTGAATGTAATCAGGTGGATGATTTCACATTCAGCCGCATTTACTACACAGAATCAGTGATTACAGAACTGGCTTCACTGACAAAATGCGCATTACATATTGGTCAATCATTACTGTGAATCCGTTTGAGTCTATGGAACAGTTTATTTTCAGTTCCTCAAAATAGCAACATGCTACCAATGCTCCTGGGTGCAAATGCATTTTCTAGGTAAACAACTTGGTGCAGGAAAATGAGAAGTGCGTCAAAATAAAACTAGCAAACACTCTTGTGCTGTGCCTTGTGCTTCATTGCCCTGGATATATGATAGGGCCCATAGAGAATATGAGCACCACAACAATGTTACACAACAACAGTATTTACATGTATCTCAGATTACAAGATTAAGCAAGTATTTTTGTTCTCTCTCTGAGGAGTTATATACTTTTGGCAAAAAAAAAAAAAAAAACACCCAGCAAACATGTTTATGTATGTATATATATGTGTGTGTGTGTGTGTGTGTGTGTGTGTGTGTGTGTGTGTGTGTGTGTATATACATATATATATACATGAAAAATAATGTGGTAAAAAAATGGGCATTCTGACAATGTCCAGTTCCAAGGGGTCTAAAAAGAAAAGAGAATTGTCCATCTGTAGACCTCCACAACTCTGTTAAATAGCACATGAAACAGCCCTCCATCCAAAGTCACTTCAGCCCAAGAGGAGTCTTTGTACAAAACGCAAGAGGCTTTGCAAGTTTATCAGCCCTTGTCCACCTTCTCTAGACAGGAATAAGATGCTCTGATGAATCCAGTGTAGTTTATCCCCCCCACTAATAAAGCTTGTATTTCAGTCATCAATTATGAAGGTTGATCTATTCAAGCCAACATATGCCAGGTAAAGGATGCATTTAAATTTTTAATAATTAGAGTGAACAATTCCTTCCAGTTTTTTTGGACAGTTACCTCATCTCCTAAAAAAACACCTAAATTTAAAACCCCCTTTGATCAGCTGCACGATTGAACTCCCCCAGAATATGTACAATGTGCAGTGATCTAAACTACAACTGACTCCATAGGAGGAGATGGCGGACGAGCTGTGACATGCGGCTTCTTTTTGAGTTTCTTCTCTTTGTTTGTATAGCAGTTCAAGTGTGTGTGTGTGTGTGATTTGATAATCCAGCAGTAATGTGAAGATGATTTTATTAATATATTAACTCAACTGTCTGCTCTGTCTGTAGTTATCAATGATCCTACATTATACAGTGTGTAATAAACAGCTCTTTCACAAAATTCTGCTCAAATCAATCAGTTCTGTATTGAGACACAGCCCCACGAGCACCCTACTTGTACCCTAGCATTTGCACAGAAACAGCATAGCAACCACTCCATGTACCCTAGCAGCTGCACAACAACAGTCTAGCAACCACCCAGAACATCCTAGATACTACATAGTAATAACCTAGAAAACACCCTGAGTGCCTTAGCAACTGCATAGAAACAGTTTGTTGTTGACTGATTCTATGTGTGTTTTCTAGTGTTGATCATGGAGGAGACACTAGGATTATAGCAGGACTGAAGAAATGTACGTCTACACACACACACATACACACACACAGCTGTGGTGATTGTTGTGGTGTTATTAATGTCTCTGTTCTTGTATTCAGGGGTGTGTTTTCTCACACTGGATCCAAACACAGCAAACACTCGTCTCAGACTGTCTGAGGAGAACAGAGAGGTGACGTGTGTGTATCAGTCTCAGTCGTATCCTGAGCATCCAGACAGATTTGATGTGTATCTTCAGGTGTTGTGTGGAGAGAGTGTGTGTGGACGCTGTTACTGGGAGACTGAGTGCAGTGGACATGTGGAGATATCAGTGTCATATAAGAACATCAGGAGGAAGAGACAGGGTAAAGAGTGTTGGTTTGGTCGTAATGATCAGTCCTGGAGTTTGTGCTGCTCTCCTCTCAGTTATTCATTCAGACACAATGACATAAAGACTGATCTCTCTGTGAAGCCCATCAGCATCAGAAGAAGAACAACAGGAGTGTATAATGATATCTCTAGAGTTGGAGTGTATGTGGATGAGAGCGCAGGAACTCTGTCCTTCTTCAGCGTCTCTGACACAATGAGACTCATCCACACAGTCCAGACCACATTTACTCAGACCCTCTGTCCTGGGTTTACTGTTTATTATAAATCATCAGTGAAACTGTGTTGATAAATTAGAAGAGACTGATGAGATTCTACCCATAATGCTTTGAGCTGCATGATGAATGAGTAACAGTGAGATGTTATGAGTCTCTTCAAGACATTAATACTGCAGCTGAACTTCCGTAGAAACAGAAATATAAAAATATTTTATAAAAAAAAAAAAAAAAAAAAAAAAAAAAAAAAATATATATATATATATATAACATATGTCAGAAATACTCCGACAGATCACTTAGTGTGTGTGTGTGTGTGTGTGTGTGTGTTTTATTTGTTGTGTCTCATTTATTTGTTTTAATTCTGTTCTTTGGGAGCCCTCACTCAATTACTAGCTGTGCTCAACCCTTCTGCATCCTCTACTATAATTTCCTGTCTGAGGACTTTATAACTCTATGGATGGCCTTTATGCTCTCACTGGAAAGTATTTGCCAGTCTATCTGTCTTACCAAGCGTTTTACCTGTTATCTCTGATTACTTTTCCTGTGTATGATCACTGCCTGTTTTCCTGTTTATCGATTCCCAGATTTGCCCTCTGTATTTTTTGCCTGATTAGACTGATAATCTGGTAGACCCATTAGACCCATTGCCTGCCATTGCCTTTTGGATTTCCCCTGTACCTGTCGACGGATTGGACTTCCTTTGCAATCTTGACTCTCTGCCTGCTTTAATTATTGCCCTTGTGATTATTGCCCTTGCGTCTAATAAACTATCACACACAGATTGTAACTCAGCGTTACAAAATACTTTGCCTCCCACAAATTCAGCAGACGTTTCCAATTTGCAAGTGGCGTTTGCTTACTAAAATGAATTACTAAGAAGCTACCAGGAACAACTCACCAAGCTGCAGTCCATCAACAATGCAGGATATCTCAACACAACTTCTCTATGTCACCCAAGGGAAGTGACCAGCCACTGAATACGCCATCAAATTCAGAATGCTACCAACTTAAAGTGATTGGAACGTCATTGCTTTAAAAGCCGTTTTTTACTGAAATTTGACCAATGAGCTCCAAACTGAACTGGCCTATAGAGGTGAGGAATTGGAATTACTTCCCTAAAAACCCATAGCTTTTCTCACTTCCAGTATGAGAGTCTAGAAACTAACCAACCAGCAAAGCCAAAGCCACGAAACTCCCTCCACAGCAATCCGTCGACTACGCTATCGACCTGCTTCCCAATGCCATGCCTCGTACGAGTAAGGTCTACCAGACTGTAGAGAACTGAGAGTCAGGTAATGGAGCAATACATTTCGGAGGCCCTCAAATCCGCCCTTCTGCGTCCCCAGCTGCTGCAGGATTCTTCTTTGTAAAAAAGAAGGACGGAGGGTTGCGTCCCTGCATTGATTACAGAGGACTCAACAATGTCATGAGAAAATTCCGTTACCCACTTCCCTTAGTCACTTCTGCTCTGAAATAATTACGGGAAGCTACCATATATAACAAGCTAGACCTAGGAAGTGCTTACAAACTGATCAGAATTAAGGAGGGTGACAAGTGGAAAACAGCTTTTCTCACCACAAGGGGTATGGTGAGATATGATGCCATATGGGCTCGCCAACTCACCAGCCGTCTTTTGATCTTTCATAAATGAGATCCTCAAGGGTATCATCAACCAGTTTTTTATTGTCTATATAGATGAAATCCTCATCTACTCCTGAGTCTGAAGCCGAGCACATCACTCCCGTTAGGACCGTTTTATTCTTGAAAACAAACTGTATGTCAAAGCCAAGAAATGTGAATTTCATGTCAGTAAAACTTTCAAAAACTTTCAACTGTCAGTAAAAGAATACCGTAACTGAATGGCCACAACCCTCCACCGTTGAAGAACTGCAAAGATTCTTAGGCTTTGCAAATTTTTACAGATGGTTCATATGTAAATAAAGTCTGATTGCAGCCCCCCTGATATCGGCATTAAAGGGAAAACCTGCTAAGTTGAAGTGGACTCAGGGGGCTAGCCAAGCCTTTACCTCCCTGAAAGAAAGATTCACATTGGCCCCCATTCTAAAATACCTTGTCCCTGACTCGCCATTTTGGAGGTGGAGGTAGATTTGTCTGAGTGGCATAGGAGCCGTTCTCTCACAGAGGTCCAATCAATTAGGCAAACTACACCCTTGTACCTTCTTTTCAGGGAAACTCACATCAGCAGAGAGAAGTTATGATGTGGGCAACAAGGAACTCCACTCCATGAAAGCAGCTATCGAGGAGTGGCGACACTGGCTAGAAGGGGCTGTCCACCCATTCCAAGTCATTACAGATTATGAGAATCTTGAAATCTTGAAATCCACGGTTCTGCGCTTAGCACAGAAAACATTCTGTGCATAGCACTTAGGTTTTTTTGCGTCTGGCCATTTTTTGTACAGTGTGGGCAAATCGGAGCATGTGGGAAAGGCAACTGTGTGTAGGGCTGTTCGTTCAGTATGTCTGGCACTTAAACAGTTCTTACCCACGTTTGTACAGTTCCCTGGCCATAAACCTCTGCTTGTTATTAAAGACGAATTCCACAGAGTGGCAGGTTTGTCCTTTGTAGTAAAATCTATGATGCACATTTAATCATATTATTGATATCTATACATGTATTCATTATGCGCACACACACTTCATACTCCCATAACTTTCTGTTTCAGGGTTTCCAAATGTAATTGGGTGCATTGATGGCACTCACATTCCTATTAAAGCTCCATCAATAAATGAGGGAGACTATGTTAATAGGAAATCTGTTCATAGTATCAATGTGCAGGTAACAACTTAACTTTTTTCCCCTTTTTAAAATCATTAAAGTCATTACTTTTTCCACTAACTAGGTAATATGTGAGGCAACCCAAATAATTACCAATGTCGAAGCAAAATGGCCAGGATCTGTGCATGATGCCAGAATTTTCCGCGAGTCATCATTATGCCAGGCATTTCAGCAGGGTATGTTTTACTTTATATAATTTTTTTTTCCTTTTTACTATATTTGTGTTGTACACTTCAATCATTACAGGACAGTACAATGGTGTCTGCGTGGGCTCCGGGTTAGTCCAGAGAGGGCATGTGACATTATAGTGGCTTGTGTTGTGCTGCTTCACAATATTGCCACTATAAGAGGAGAGAGCCACCTTCCTTGTATTGAGGACGATGGCCCAGAGGAACACCTACAGCTTTTACAGGCCAACAGAGACGGAAGACTTTTGAGAGACAGGATCTGTCAAAATTACTTTTATTAGCCAGGCAGTTTATTTCTTTATTTCCTGAAAAAAAAAAAAAAAAGGAAAATTTTTTTTACATACACACAGATATATATATATATATATATATATATATATATATATATATATATATATATATATATACACACACACACACACACACTCACAACACTTTTAACATGCAACAGATTATTCTGTATTCTGTAAGTTCTCACCTTAAGGCGATGCTCCAGTTATTCAATTTCAAGTGCTGCCTTTTCTCTTCCATTTGAAGCTGTATAAGGTCCATCTCCATGTCACTTTTCCTTATTTGTTTTTAAAGATGGACCTTATACAGCTCCTTTGCTGGCAACTAGGAAGGTGGAAAAAATTTAATAAGTGAAATTGTTTGGTCAGACAATATAATTAAAATATGGACACCTGGATACAAATTGTTACCCTGCTTAGATTGTGTGCTGAGGTTGAAGGACCGTAATCTGTGGGCAAATCCCTAGGTATGTACTGTGAAAGGACAATGACAGTTTGTTACTCTAATGCAAAAAGGGGCAATACATTGGTATGCACAATGGTATGCATCATAGCTCAGTGGATCTACCAGCATTGTCCACTTCTGTCACAGCAGATGTGGTCTCTTCATCATCATCTTCATCATCTTCATCCTACAGGAGAAATATTCAAGTATACATTTTCTGGCAAAAAATAAAACTACCTAAAAGCAACTAAAGGTATCTGACAACAAATCACTTACAACTGTGAAAGACTGTTCTTTCTGGAGGGTCCAATAATACAATCCGTCCCTCACTATCTATAAGAACACACAACCCATAAAATTCTCAATATTATCAAAGAAAAAAATACATGAAAAGAGCAACATGTCAGTCTAAGATCACAGTAGCCTATACATCATATGCAGTTAAATAAAATAAGCCTACATAAAAAAACTAATCTTGTTCAAAAAGCCTTTAAGTGACTTATTAGGACAAAAATGAAAACAAATCATAGAGATAAACTTACATTTCACCATTTTTTCACCATCACGTGTGGTGCATGGTGTGTGTGATGAACTGCCCCCTGGAATGCCCTTTATTAAGGGACAGAGCCAGCTCCTCAGATGGGGTGAGGGGAGGTTGTGGTGGGCTTCAGTCTTCTTTCTATTAGCTACATGACAGAATGAATATATTAAATCCTGTTATAATAATAGTTCAGTAATTGTGTAATCAAATATTACCTTTTTGTTGAATTTTTTTGTTTTAATCCAGAAGGATTACACCTTATTAAATAAGAATTATAACTAAAGAAATAAATGGCAGCAAAAGTAAATGATTTCAAAGTGATATAACATTCAAAAGGATGTATAAGTCATACTTCATTATTTTGCATTATAATAAAACGGGAGCCAATACTGTTGAGACTATTTCACTCAAACGGCTCTTTACCAGGAAGGATCAACTCAAGGCGAAATAAAACACAAGACAAGTTTCTGGATTTTAAGGCTTGCAAGGATTGGGCTGTCGGTTGCAAGCGGGAGAGAAGCAGGTTTCTCCTTAACCTCCTTTTGCCTCCAGACGGATCTCAGTCCGCCTGAGGCCGGGGGCCGGGCAGGCCCCCGCCTTCTGCCTCCTTCCCTGCTTTGCCTCCTCCGTTTGCCTCCTCCGACGCTCAGATCGCAAGTCACTTTATTTATAGAGGAAAGGACAAGATACAGTAAATGAAAACAATTGGCCACATTTCTTGTGCGTCAGAATCTTCACTCCTTCAGATTCTTCGGTGGCCCTATCAGTATTCTACGGAGGCCATGTTATGACCAAGAATCAAACTGAAACTAAAAGGCCACAGGTGCATAACTGTCAACATTTAACTCCAACATTCCGTTCTCATCAGGCTGACAAAGCCTGGCACCCGATGGAAGCTGTAACTGAAGGATCAAAGTTGCAAAATGTCAATACATAACTCTAACATCTCCCTCCTCTTTGACGTTTAGCACCTGAAAAATAACATAATAAAGCATATGCATATTAACCTACATCTCTACTGATTACTTGATTAAATAATCGATGCTTACTTTAAACAGCAAGGTTGGGCGAAAACCCCAGTATCTGAGGAAAAATTCCCAACCGACCCCCAAAATGTTACCTGGGCGATCACCTGTAAGGCTTGCATCTTAATCATAATGTATACAACATAAAATTTAAAGCATGAACATAGGAGGAAAATGTGAAAATAAACTGAAAAGGAAGAATGAAATAAAACGGTGCCTCTTGTTCTCAGCACGGCTACTGTAGCTTATCAGTGTACCTTTTGTATCATAACATCAGCACTCAGCCATATCACAGCTGTGGTTTTAACTGAGACTTCACACATGATACTTAAAGCTCTCCGTTTCTCTCTTGGTGGAGAAGCATGGTAAAACTGGAAAAGTCTGGCTAATCATTTTAGTAATCATTGCCCTTAAACATGGTAAAACACAGATCATGCATAAACATGTTCAAATCAAAATGAGTCTTTAGTTCATGTTGTTCTATGAACCAGTCAAAATTCACTTAGTTTCAGTTTCCCTTTAATCGTCTCTCTCTCCTCCGCATCCATCCACAGCAGGACTCCACGCCATGCTAAAAATGAGTAGGGCTCTGTTGGTTTCTTCACCGGTTGAGACCAGCGAGGCCTATTGCCTTCACCACCCTTTGTAACCGGACTTCACACCCATACTCGTCGGTTTAGGCAGGAAACTCTGTGACCTTTGTACAGTGGCTCTGATGAATCCACGTAGACCTCTCAGCGGTCTTCAAGGCAGTTGGGGTAGTCAGCACCACGTTGCTTTAATCAGGATGCTGTCGCCTGGTTTCACTCTTGAGACCTGTGGGGACAGAGGAATATCTGGCAGATCATTTGCTCTCACAACATTTCAAACATTTTAAATTTCAACATTTTGTTCATCCACTCTGCTAGTGTATGCTGCTCTTGTGGTTTCTCACACACATCATCACACAGCGGTAAACTGAACGTACAGTATTTGTACTGTTAGCAAGGTGTCAGTTCAATAAAATCCATGTGGATAAACTGAAAAGGTAGTCTGGCTTTGAAATTGACCTCTCTTAGGCCTGCAGTTTCCCTGTGAGTTATGCTTACAGCAGATCAAACAAGATTTACAAAATTTTTTTTTGAGTAGTTATAAAGCCTGGTGCATAAAAGTACTGTTCTACCCTATGCACCATCCCTCCTGTTGACATATGTGCTTGCCCATGTGTCAAGATTGCTGCTGTTTTGTACAAACTTCGTGGAAGGCACAGTTTGCCTTCACGTCTGTATGTGTCATCTGACAATTGTGCTCCTTTTGTTAACCACATTTGTTTCTCAGACGCTGGTGCTTGTTTTTGCATGTCTGATATTACTGACATGTCTAATGGAGTTTCTACTGATGTTACTTTATGTATTTCACATATCTCTAGCTTCCCTTGTGCAGCTTGCTTAGCTGCTTCATCTGCCTTTGCATTGCCAAGTGAAACTAGGTCAGTACCCTTTGTGTGTGCGGCGCATTTACACACTGCAATTTTACGAGGGAGTTGAATGGCTTTTAATAAGTCTGTAAGGAGGGCGGCGTGTTTCACGCTTTGACCATTAGCAGTTTTCATGCCCCTTCGCTCCCATTGTGCCGCAAAATGGTGTAAAGTAGAAAATGCATATTGGCTATCTGTGTAGATTGTGACGTCTTTTCTCGCGATACTTGGCACGCTTTTGTTAACGCGCTATAACTTCGGCTGCCTGGGCTGAGTAATGAGAGGGCAGTTTCCCTGCAGTCACTATCTCTTTTTCTGACACAACAGCATAACCACATTGATTTTCACCTTGACTATTTTTAGAGCATGAACCATCTACAAACAGTGTCTCTCCCTCAGTTAATGGAACATCTCTCAAGTCAGGCCTAGGTTTGCAATTCTGTTCTGTGCTGGTCAAGCAACAGTGTGGTGTGCCGTCGTTACAGGTTGGCAACAGAGAAGATGGGTTTAATGTCGTACATCTTTTGATGGTGAGATGTGGCTGTGACATTAAAATGGACATGACAGCTAAATGTCTTGCTGGTGATAGAAATGACATTTTTGTTTCAGTTAATAGTGCGTCGACTGAGTGTGGGACCAATAGTGTGAGTTTATGAAACAACACTACTTCAGCTGATGCCTGGACGGCCAGGGCTGCTGCACATACAGCTCTCACGCAAGGCGGAAGTGCACAAGCCACTGGATCTAACCTCTTGGAGTAGTAAGCTACTGGTTTGTTCTTGCCACCTGACTCCTGTGTCAGCACTGACGTCATAAATTTGTCCTTGCAGTCTACTGTCTGATTAAATGGTTTGGAATAATCAGGTAAACTCAACACTGTGGATTGAATCAATCCCTCCTTTAGCTGTGTGAAAGCTTTTTCCCCTTCCGGGGTCCAGCTAATCTTATCTTTCATGGCTGTGGGAGTGCCATAAATCATGTCTAACAAGGGCTGTGTTAGTATGGCGTAGTCTGCAATCCATTGTCTGCAGTAGTTACACAAACCTAAAAATTGCAACATCTGTTGCTTTGTCTCGGTTTTGGTGCTAGCTGTATAACCTCTTTTCTGCTGTCCGTTAGGGCTTTACCTAGCGGGGTTATTCTGTGACCTAAAAATACCACTTCCTGTTTCGCCCATTGCAGTTTGGCTAAAGAAGCTTTGTTCCCTGTCGCTGCTAAATGCTGAAACACTTTTACAGCAGCTTCTTTGTTGTGCTCTTGTGTGTCTGAGGCAATCAATATGTCATCGACATAAACTAAAACCTGACTGTGGGTTGGAACTGTGAGGGGTGACAGACAGCTCATTAGTTCTGATGAAAAGATTGTCGGGCTATCAACAAATCCCTGAGGAAGGCGGGTGTAAGTGTATTTTTTACATTTGTAAGTAAACCCAAACCACCCCTGTGAGTCTTTATGTACTGGTATGGAGAAAAATGCATTGCTTAAATCCACTACCGTAAACCATTTCATTTCAGGTTTTAACTGATTCAACAATGTGTGTGGATCTGGCACACAGGGGGCCCTGCTCTCTACAGCTTGATTTACAGTTCTTAAATCTTGAATCATCCTCCAGCTCTGGGAGTCTGCTTTCCTGACAGGAAAAATCGGCGTGTTACAGTGGGCCTCGGGGGCTTCAACTATTATACCTGCCTTTATCATTTCTTCAATAACTGGTTTTATGCCTTCCTGTGCATCTGGCTTAAGGGGATATTGCTTTATGCGGGGCCTATAGTTTGTTTTTGGCTTTATAACCACGGGTGATGCTGTCGTCATTAGCCCTACGTCTGTCTTCCCTTTTGACCAAAATTTATCTGGCACTGCTTTGAGAAAAGGATCTATCTCAACAGCGGCTAAAGAATGTCATATTGTGTCTTCAGTCAAATGGGCTCTGGGGGTAAGTATACACATCCAGTTCATTGTTTTGGAATAGAGAGAGCGCCTCTCATTCACTTCCCACCCATCCCCATTGTCTGACCATCTGTCTAGCTGTCCTTGCTCTATCAGTTTTGGCAACACTTCCCACTTCATGTTATCTGTTTTGGACAAAGATACATGTGGCGGTCTGCCTTGACCTTCAAAAAGTCGCTGTGCCTCGCTGTAAAGTTTCACAGAGCAAACAGCATTTCCTTTTCTGTCTGTGTATAGTGTGCTCAATGTCACGTGCTGAGGCCCTAGCCTCGAAAATCTTGCTGAGTAGGCTGGGTCGGGCCCTGGGTCTCGCTTGTAATACATAGTCACATGTAGGTCCCTGTCAGTTTTAACTTCTGTTTTTGGGGGTGTTGGTTTTGGTAACAAATCTAGCAGAGTCTTCCCTATCTTCCCTGGATCTTGATCGGGGAAATCTAAAGACCAGTAGTAATTGGGCTCTTTTAAACACTGCACTGGGTATGTGGGCACTTCCTCATCCTTCCCTATAGCAACCATGCCTGTTTTCAGTGGGTGTATGGAAATTTGAAGTGGGGACATGAGATCCCTACCCAGGAGGTTTACTGGACAACCTGGACATAACACTACTTCTGTGTCTGTGCTGAGGCCCGTTTTTGGATCGTTAATGGTGGTTGGTTGAGAAAACTTATTCTCTGTTACCAGCCCATTGGCTGATTTTACATATATCTTTTTAGAGCTAGGCTGCAATCCTGGAATTCTGTCATGTAATACTGTTCTGTCTGCCCCAGAGTCACAGAGAAATTTCACTCGGGTTCCATTCACTATTAGCTCTCGTTCGGGTAAGCGAGTATTTCCTGACAAAGCTAAAAAGGCTTCGATACTGCTCTGCAAGTCTAGGTCAGTTTTGGGGTCATTATCAGTCTCGCCTAGATCGGAGTCATTTTCTGGGTCATCTAGGGGGTCATTATTGGTCTCACCTAGTCATAATTGATCATTATATGGGGCTGGTCTTTGGCTTTCCTCTGGGCTTCTACCCTGTGTTCTGGGCTTTAGCGGTTCTGGGCAGTCTCGGCTATAATGGCCTTCCTTGTGGCAATTAAAACACCTATCATATTCTCTGTCATCGCGTGCCAGTTTCGACAACTCTCTCTCTTTACCTCGACCACGTGCTGCTTTCCTCCCCCTCCCTCTTCCTCTCCGATTAGAATAAGTGTCTGCACCACGTGAGGCCCCGCCTTGGGAGAGGGCAGTGAGTGCAGCGAAAGTATGGGCCCTGTCTGCTTTTTCTTTTTTATTTTTCAACAATCCCTGTCCATGTTTGGCATAAGTCATTATGCTATTCACTGAGTCGGCGGACCAAGTTATATCATATTTTTTTATGTAGTTTGTCAACTGGGGATTGAATCCTGAAAGGAGTGCTTGTTTTAATTGCTGTTGGTATGGACTAGCCTCCTCGGCACTATACTGAATCCCACTGTTACCCCTAAAAACTTCTTCCAGACGTGCTCTGTATTCCTGCACATCTTCTCCATCTTTCTGTGTACACTGTGATATACTAGAGTAATCTGGGCGCGTTCAAGGGTTTTTCAATTCTCCTGTCAATGCGTCTACTGCATTTTTCAATGCCTCTCCATCATAAGCTAACGGCTCCTTATTCGCGTCTAGACCCGTGAAATTATCCCTAACCAGGCCATATTTGTATTTAAGAGCCAATCCCGCAACTCTGTCAATCTCTTGGCCATTTAAACGATACGTGCGTATCAGTTGGTTAAAATTGTCTATCCATGCAGCGGTATTTTCAAGCGGACCAAGTGCCCCTGCTGCCTCTTTAATGTCTTGGTCTGACCATGGGCGATACACATTAAGGTATCTATTGCGATCGTCCTCTACACCGTAATGTGGATTAGCCACTTGGATGGCTGGAAAAACGGAATCTGATTCTGATGAAAGGTGTGAGGAGTTCAAGGGGTCTTTTTATGCTCTTTTTCTTTCTGCACTGCAACCAATCTTTCTTGTTCCTTTCTCTTCGACTTCCGCATACCTTCTATCTACCTGCTCTTGCCATCTCGTCGCTTCAATCAATTGAAGTTTCAACAGATCACCCTTTTTCCCTTGGATAAGGATAAATCAACCTTTATTTTGTTTATTAAGAGAGTGCAGTCCTTTTGACTAATTTACCACTGAAATCATATTTTTATTCCACTCATTGAGATATCGCACACTGTCTGCGAATATGTATGCATAAACTTTGGATCTCCCTTCAATTTACTTTTTCCTGCACCCATTTTTGCTTTTTGGTAAGAGTCAACGATTAGTCACACGTCTGATCAGATCGTCCACTGTACCAAGCTTCTACAGACACTAATTTATCTGCGGATACAGCCGTCTGAACAAACCAACTTTTCAATTTTGACTCAAACCCAATATAAATTTTATGTTTGAACAACACAACTCCCCTTCTAGTGGGGAAAAATATCAGTTTGTGTTATTCCTAAACCACAACAACCACCTTATTCACCGCAAATCCTAGTGATTCACAATGACGTTCATACAACACATTCATACCATTCATACAATGCGCGCTTAGAACAACCTTTTGTCGACAAACCAATGTCCTAGACAATTGGTCGACAGATTCTTCTGTCGAGATTACTGTGCTACCCTCGCGGAGTCGATCCAGATCCTTCACCTTTACAGGCAAATCAACGGGTACGCTCGCGCCAGCAGCTAGTAACCTGATCACTGTGCTACCGGAGTCGATCCAGATCCTTCACCTTTACAGGCAAATCAACGGTGCGCTCGGGCTAGCAGCTAGTAACCCAGGCTCGAGTCGATCCAGATCCTTCGCCTTAGCAGGCAAATCAACGGTGCGCTCGAGCGGTACCTATTATACTGCAGTCTCATCCACACACTTCACCCCCAAAAAAACAATACCGGTATATCACCTGATCAGTGCGTTGAGTTGTCCTTCCAACGGCTCCGTCAGACAGCCCGGAGAAGTCGATTTTTCCAGACGAAGAATCACCGACCCCCCTCGAATTCACGCGGGTGGATTTTTGCAGGCAGCTATTGCCTGGCTCTGGATCCAGAGACTGTCTCTCAGCTCCTCTTCGTCCTCTCCTCCTCCGCTCTGTCGTGTTGGGATCCGGCTCGAAGGACCAAATAAATGTTGAGACTATTTCACTCAAACGGCTCTTTACCAGGAAGGATCAACTCAAGGCGAAATAAAACACAAGACAAGTTTCTGGATTTTAAGGCTTGCAAGGATTGGGCTGTCGGTTGCAAGCGGGAGAGAAGCAGGTTTCTCCTTAACCTCCCTTTTGCCTCCAGACGGATCTCAGTCCGCCTGAGGCCGGGGGCCGGGCAGGCCCCCGCCTTCTGCCTCCTTCCCTGCTTTGCCTCCTCCGTTTGCCTCCTCCGACGCTCAGATCGCAAGTCACTTTATTTATAGAGGAAAGGACAAGATACAGTAAATGAAAACAATTGGCCACATTTCTTGTGCGTCAGAATCTTCACTCCTTCAGATTCTTCCGGTGGCCCTATCAGTATTCTACGGAGGCCATGTTATGACCAAGAATCAAACTGAAACTAAAAGGCCACAGGTGCATAACTGTCAACATTTAACTCCAACATTCCGTTCTCATCAGGCTGACAAAGCCTGGCACCCGATGGAAGCTGTAACTGAAGGATCAAAGTTGCAAAATGTCAATACATAACTCTAACACTCACGCATTTACTCTGTCTGTTATTTTCTTGCTTTAGCTGATGCAACTGTATTGCTTCTTTTTAATATTATTGGCTTAAACTCCTCATAAGCGTGCATTAAAACCTCCAACTCCGCCTCTTTGAAATACGCCGCTCTCTATTTTTCGATTTGGTCACATGGTCACTCGTGAAATCGGCGATCCATTGAAAATGTCTTTATATATGCACCGTCCACACACATTAACTCTGGGTAACCATTTGGAGGTTGATTAAACTAACTCTTCTCAGGTGTTTTGGAACCGACATACTCATGGTATGCCTGTTTGGGGTAAATCAACACAGAGGTTATGATTTATCAAATGGTAAGTTAACCAAGCTTTCTGGAATACCCCCCGGTCTTTAAAAAGTACATAGTGTGGTGTATGAGGACACACACCACACTACGGGCCGATCTGGCTACAGAATTGCGCCTTGTTGTGTTTTATCACTTTCCTTATATACTCAGACCAGACAAAGAGATCCCAAATTTAGTTGTAAAAACCTTTTGGTGATTAGGTTCCCGTGCTCCAGGGTCACACCTGGCTAGAACACTTTCAGAGACCCAAAAGGAGGACACACCTCCTTCTCAACAGAACACAGTTCTACCAAGTTCTTAATCTTTTCCATAATATAAGTGATTACTGTGAAATTGAGAACAATTTATAATCACACTGAGACCCTTCAAATGAGACCAAACATGAGAGTGAAGAACAATAGGTTCATAAGACACATGACATATAATGCCTTATTCCTAATGAACTTTAAACCAAGTCTTTTAGGCAGAAGGAGGGGAAGCAGGAAGAGCAGAGGTGAGGAGGGTGTAATAAAAGCAACAGGGAGGGGGTGTGTTGTTTACTTTCTTTTTGAAGTCCTTTTGTTCCTTTGAATATCTTCTCAGAGTAGTCTTATTGCATTTCAGGTTTTTGATTCACCTCCTTACAACAGTAAAGCTGATGCCCTCTCCAGACGTTATGACCGCCACATAGATAACATCATCCCCGAACCCATTCTCCCACCATCCGTTATTCTCACTACCGTGTCCTGGGACATAATGGGGAAGTTACAATGGGCCCAGCAACAGAAACCATCACCAACTCCCCTGAATAAACAGTATGTAACCCAGTCTATGACAATGCATTATACAGTGGGTCCACATCCCTCAATGCCACCTTCACTAACTTCACTAATACCTCTAAAAGGACTCCCACTGCCATGGAAACAGCTCAAGCTCTCTTCCATAAAGTATTTCAAGTATACGGCATTCCAGAGGATATGGTTTACGCTCCAAGGCACCTAGTTTACATCCCAAGTTTGGAGAGCTTCCTGTAAACAACTCAACATAAATGTAAGCCTCACTTCAGGGCATCATCCACAATCTAACGGCCAAGTGTTGTGCCTGAATCAAGAGATCGGCAGATATTTGAGGACATACTGCAGCCTCTTCCTGCCTATTTGTGATTATTGCCCTTGACTCTAATAAACTAGCGCACTTGGATTCTAACTCTGCCTCAATGCCTTCGTTACACTGACATGAAATATGACATTAATCACAGCATTTAATAAGATATTTTAAGGACAGTAAAGCTGTATTTAAAAACGTATTTCAATAAATAAAAGCTGTGATATAAGACTCTTCACAGACTAGATATAAAGCTCATCTGTATAATTAGTTTTAGGCTTTTGGTTGCTCTGTGGTTCATCCTTTATGTCATCACATACTTTAAATGATTAACATTTATGTTCTAAAGTAAATCTGGAGGTTTTAGGCGAAAAAGGCTTTTATTTTACTCCAGTGATGTGACATCACAAGGCCGTGCCGCACTCCGCATCTGTGATTCTGCTCAAGAGAAAGGTATGGGCTTTAAATCATTTCAATAGTTTAAGTCAGTGCATCGTGTTTAAAAAATTGTATATACAAACATGAAATGAATTATGATATGAAAATTATATTTTATAAATAAAAACGCAGTGAAGGAGAAACAAAGCTTTTGAAAACGAGTCATTTGAATTAATTGCTTCACAAAAAACACTGTTTTGAATCACTGGAAACAGCTTGCACTAATTATAACAGTATTAATGTAAACAAACACTGATGTGAAATTAATTTGACAGAAACTAAACTAAAACTAATTATATAAAGAGTCTATCTAATCAGAAAACAAATCTTAATAGAAATGTGAACTTTGTTGTTAGATTTGAACAACCACCCTTGTCCTACTGAGAACCATGGCTTCAGACTTAGAGGTGCTGATTCTCATCCCAGCCGCTTCACACTCAGCTGTAAACCGCCTCAGTGCACACTGTTGGTCCTGGCCAGATTTAGCCAACAGGACAACATCATGACGGCATCCCTTACTTCTGGTGTCCAGAACGATAGAGTCCCCGGTTTCCAGCACCCTTTCCAAGGACTCCAAGAAGGCCAGGTACTCTGTACTGCCATTCGGCACAAATGACAGTGAAAGACCTCCCCCCAAACCGAAGACGCATGGAGGCGACCCTCTCGCTCACTGGGGTAAAAAAAATCACATGGCGGCTAAGCTGGGGGGGCTATGAGCAAGCCTACACCAGCCCGCCGCCTCTCACTGCAGGCAACACCAGAGTAGTGAAGAGTCCAGCTCCTTTCGAGGAGACGGGTTCCAGAGCCCAAGCTGCACGTGGAGGTGAGCCGACTATCTCTAGCCAGTACCTCTCCATCTCCCGCAACAACTCCGGATCCTTCCCCCCCAGAGAGATGACATTCCATGTCCCTAAAACCAGATTCTGTGTCCAGGGGTTGGGTTGCCGAAGTCCCGGCCTTCGGCTGCCGCCCAAACCACAAAGCAACGACCCTCTCCTGCAGGTGGTGGCCCCACGGGAGTAAAGCGAATTCCTAAATTCTAGAAGGTGCAGGTTAATGTGTTCTTAACATAACTTAATCACAGCGTTAAATGATTTGGCACAAGCTGATTGGTCGATGATGCCTATGTAAACAATGAACTTGCTGCTTTCACTCAAGTGACTTTCTCTGTATGATGATAAAGAATAAGCGTCAGTGTTTTTGCTAATGTGCTGTTAGAGTCGACACACAATACTATTGTCTATCAGCACAACCATAGTGTGGTGTCCAGATTATCTTTAAAATTCTAACCTAAAATACTGGCTTCCAGCAATGGCCGCATGCACTTTCACGAGAGCATTGAGTTACGGCTTCTTGATTTAGATTAAGTTAAATTTTTAGGTGATCTATTTCTTTGTGACGAAGCAAGTAGGTTGTATTTCCAGAATTTTTTCTGAAGGACATCACCTACACATCAGCTCTGAAATCTGGATGAGCTTTTATATTTACTGCCATGCTTACTCCATTAGCTGTTTACATCAACCTATTTTTATGTGCATAAAAACTATATATATTTTAGGTATATTGCATAAAAAACACTAGAAGTAGATGCCAAAATGTGCAGAAATTCTAAAGATTTGTATAAAAAAAACCTATGCGCTCAAAGTAGGACAAATTTCTCATCCAGTACACTGTGTATGTTGCATTTTTTTTCTGAGTTATATTCAGGGTTGTTATATTTAACTTATATTTATACTTCATATAATGTTGACTTGAATAATGACTGTTAGAGAAAAGATATTATTCAGCATTTGATCTTCTGTGTGTGTATTGTATGGTTTTTCATAGTTTTTTAAATGTATCATTGCATTCAAGCAAAATCCAAGCAAAATTAAAGTTGTTATCCGGGGATTTAACCAGTCTCGAGACCGACTCCATTGTGACGTGAAACATGAAAGTGAAAGTGATCAACTCTGGCTCCTCCTATCCTGTAGGACGTCAGCTCTCCGTTGCTATGCGACAGGAGCGCTAATTGGGAACACCTGAGGAAATCCTGAGGAGGCGAAGCTTCGAGCTTCACGCGCTTCAGTTTGGGACACAGATACAGTGGTCTGTGTTTTGGTTCCACTACCTGCTCGTGAAACGGAATTTTAACACATTATTAGTAAGGACGTCCTAGTATTTACTTCACGTGTTGAAAAATAAAGTGCGTAGGTATGTGTTTGTTGAATGACATCAAAGTACCGCGAGAGCGAAAGTAAAGAGAACAGAACCGTCAGTCGATCTCGCGATACTTTGATGTTATACACCTTGTACTTTACACGTGACGTTTACATCTGATCGAAAAACCTTATCATTAACCTAATCATCATTTTTAATGTTTATGCGGGGACATACATGAACATTTTGACAAATAACATTTTGAGAAGGTGTCTAGAAACTGAACGTTTTGATCAAAGCAAGTCTTCAGCTGTGGAGCAGAAAGACACTTCCTTATTCATGTAGGTAAAGATTAAATACTGTCTTAATCATGAAACACTCATGAAACATGATCAAATATGAACAAACAGGATTCATAAGTTTCTAATGTATTGTAAACTTTTTACAACTTTTTATAAATGCGTGTAGTGTACATAAAAATGAAACTAAAGAAATGTAATAAATGCATTATATATATATATATATATATATATATATATATATATATATATATATATATATATATATATATATATATATATATTACTTACTTCTATATATGCGTTCTCACGTCTTTCATACTTAATATCAGGTTATTAAATAATCTTGAGCCAGATTCACTTCTACATTTATTAATAGATAAACTCATATCATTGTAACACTGAATTTTCTTAGTTTGTGACGTTGTAAAATTCCTAATTATCTAATGGAAATGTCATTTGTATAAAGCAAAGCTAACAGCCATCAAACTCTGCTTTAGATTTTTAGTATATTTTAATATTAAATATGATCAAACTGACATTAACTTGACATAACTAGTGAATCACAGCAATTTAATCACCACCGTCTGAATATGAGATGAACGACATGAGAATAATACAAAAGTGAATTGTTGATGTTATGCCATTTCAGAAAGAAATAGCAATTGATTCTTTACAAAACAGAACAACTTAAAATGTTTAATAAAATGACTTATAACAATATGAGCTGTTTATTTAGTTACTGTAGTTTTTGTGATTGTTTGTCATTTCCATCTAGAGTCAGTGTTGAAGATCAAACTGTTCAGATCCATCATGAATGAAACACAAACATCTGGAGATGAAGAGTATTCTCCAGCCTGCAGGTAATTTGAGGAACACAATAAATCGATTCTCTTATAGAAATAAAACCATAAACACTTGTAAAATAAAAATAAAAATAAAGATCACTTTTGAAATATTCTTTATAATTCTGATTCTAAGAAAAAAAACATCTGTTCTGTTTCAGCTCAGTTCATCAGAAGAGATCAGAAGCAGAGCCCAGCTGTGTGTCTATGAAGAGTGACTGCTCTATGAAACAGCCAGTGAGGTTTAAGAGTGAAGATTCACAGCCTGGACTCAGGTATGACACTTATATGATGTTTTGCTACAGTTTATATTATCATATATTATAAAGTACTCTTTATGAATATGATCATAATAAATAACGGAAGTGTTAAATACAGTAATTTAAGTGATCAAGTTGAATCTCTCTCTGTTTTAGTTCAGTTCATCAGAAGAGATCAGAAGCAGAGTCCAGCTGTGTGTCTATGAAGAGAGAGGCATCTGTGATTCAGTCTTTAGATTTTAAGAGAGGAGTCCTCGACACATTTAGATCAAATCTGCAGAAGAAGTTTGAGTGTCTGTGTGAGGGAACAGCGACGCAGAGAAACCCAACACTGCTGAATGAGATCTACACAGAGCTCTACATCACAGAGAGTGAGAGAGGAGAGATCAATAATGAGCATGAGGTGAGACAGATTGAGACACAATCCAGGAGAGAAGTAACAGAGGACACAGCCATCAAATGCAGTGACATCTTCAGACCTTTACCTGGACAAGACAAAGACATCAGAACTGTGCTGACAAAGGGAGTCGCTGGCATTGGAAAAACAGTCTCTGTGCAGAAGTTCATTCTGGACTGGGCCGAATGGAAAGAGAATCAGGACGTCCAGCTGATATTTCCACTTCCTTTTAGAGAAATCAACTTGATGAAGGACAAAAGACTCAGTCTTTTAGATCTTCTTCAAGTCTTCTTCCCTGAAACTAAAGAAATGGAAATATCCAGTGATGAATATAAAGTGTTGTTCATCTTTGATGGTCTGGACGAGTGTCGTCTGTCTCTGGACTTTATGAGTAAAGTGAAACTGTATAATATATCTGAGTCAGCCTCAGTGGATGTGCTACTGATGAACCTGATTGTGGGGAATCTGCTTCCCTCTGCTCTCATCTGGATCACCTCCAGACCAGCAGCAGCTGATCTTGTCCCCTCTGAGTGCTTCCATCGAGTGACAGAGGTACGAGGCTTCAATGAGCCACAGAAGGAGGAATACTTCAGGAAGAGGATCAGTGATCAGAGTCTGGCAGACAGGATAATCTCACACCAGAAGTCCTCCAGGAGTCTCTTCATCATGTGTCACATCCCAGTCTTCTGCTGGATCTCAGCCACTGTTCTTGAGAAGATCTTGAGTCGAGCAGAGACTGGGGAGATTCCCAAGACTCTCACTCAAATGTACACACACTTCCTAATGCTTCAGACCAACATCAAACATGAGAAAGACTATGAGAAGAAGGTGACTGATAAAGACATGATCCTCAAACTGGGGAAACTGGCTTTTCAGCAGCTTGTGAAAGGAAACCTGATCTTCTATGATGAAGACCTAAGAGAATGTGGCATTGAGGTGACAGAAGCATCTGTTTACTCAGGACTGTGCACTCAGATCTTCAGAGAGGATCTGGGCTTGTTTCAGGGGAAAGTCTTCTGCTTCGTTCATCTGAGTCTTCAGGAACATCTAGCAGCTCTATATGTGCATCTCTCTTTTACAAACAAGAAGAAAAATGTTTTCGACAAAACCAAACACAGTCTATTGTCCAAGATATTTTACCAGAATAAATATAATTCATTATCTGAGCTGCATCAGAGAGCTGTGAACGAGACTCTAAAGAGTAAGAATGGACATCTAGATCTTTTCCTGCGGTTTCTTCTGGGTCTCTCAGTGGAGTCCAATCAGACTCTCTTAAGAAAACTACTGACACAGACAGGAAGCTGCTCCTACAACAAAGAGGAAACAGTTCAGTTCATCAAAAAGAAGATCAGGAATAATCACTCTTCAGAGAAATCCATCAATCTGTTTCACTGTCTGAATGAACTGGGTGATGATTCACTGATGCAGGAGATCCAGGGTTATCTGAAATCTGGAGAAATAAGAGAAATCAACCTCTCCTCTTCACAGTGGTCAGCTCTGGTTTATGTGTTGCTGACATCAGAGCAAAAGATGGATGTCTTTGATCTAAAACAGTTTGTTGGAAAACAACATACAGGAGATGAAGTTCTTCAGTATCTGTTACCTGTGGTTAAAGAATCCAGATTAGTTCTGTAAGTAACACTGAAGATCAATACACTTTAAAAACATGTTCATGATATAGTTTGTGTTTTTACTAAAATTAATGTGAACGATCACATTTCTGGCAGTGAACAAGAGAGTTTTGGGAGATTCACTAAACCAGTCGATGAGGTCTTTGTGTGATCTGTGTAACAGTTCCTCCAGATTTGTGCAGCACTTTTTCAGATTTTTTTAAATATATAATTTTTAAAAAATTTTAAATACTCAATATTTGTTTTGTTTTAATCTGTCTTTTGTATTTTAATGGAGCAGTAGATATTTAGCAATTTTAGAGCATGCATTAACTGACTAATGCAAACAATGTATTAATAATAAACAACCAAATAATTATTTCAAATGACATAAAGTTTATTAACAGAATGCCAGCAGTGCATGATCAAGAAAGAAAAATGCAACCAATGCATCAATTTTTGCAAGTAATTAATCCATTCTAAAGATTGACAACTATGCATCATCTCCACATAATTGACGAAAGAAATGTGAAAACCAACATTTCATTTCTTTTTTTTTCACATATCAGTATAAAGTGTGTGTAAAGCTACAAATAAGATTTTTAGTTAACCTCCTTTGGCTTAATAACACCAGCTTGTTCACCAGCTTTCATCATTCACTAAGTTTGAGAAAGCATATTTGTACCATTTGGCCGAGGTACTCTCATGTAGATCTTTCCAGAACACATCCAAATCCACCTCCACCTCAAACTTGTCAAGTAAGAGGTTAGTTCATTTTGTTGCACATCACTGAAATGTGAAATGGCCTTACAACACATTGTTATCTAAGGGTTAAACACCCTGACCTCCTGGTCAACCTTATGCCCATCTGCCATGTACTTTGTTGAGTTTATCCTCTGCACTGCTGTATGTTGAGTCTGAGTCTTAATTGCAAACGGGAGTCAAAGGTTCTTAAAGTACTATGAACACGTTTCATACTGATGCTCCTTATTGGCAACGAAAGTAGCAAATCTTCCAGATAAAATAAATTGAAATATCTTGGTTGTCACTGTATGTCTGCTCTGGGAGATGCTGAGAAACTGGAGGATAACCTTCTGTTTGTCAGCCATGATGAAGATCTGGCCATTTAAAGATTGAGCCAGGTTTCTATCTTTAATCGTTTTAATGAACTCTTTACACCAATGGTGATGAACGTCTGCCACACATCTGGGAATAAAAGTTAAACAAAGAATGAAAGTCTAAGCAAACTTTACCTCAATGATAAATGTAATTATATTTCCGAAAATGAAGGCAAAGTATACAACTAGACTATGATATTATTTAATCTATGATATATTGAATTTCCTGTGTTTATTTTCTGTTCTTTATTTCTTTTGTTCCTAAATATGAGTGCATTTGGTTTCATAAAAATAAATAAATAAATATTATTAATAATAAAAATAGTAATAAAAAATCTGACTTTTAAGGACAATCTGGGCATATAAGCAGTTTCAGTGCCAAAACAAAGAAACACACAATAGGGTCAGAAGACTTTCTAAGCACTACCTTGCTGGTCAGTCTCAACATTACATTGTTCCAATTGGTCTAGAAATAGTTACCATATACTATAAGACTTATCAATATTACCCATAACTCCATACCAGACATGTGCAATATTACAGTAAGATATGTCAACCAGGTCTTAAACTGAGGAAAAGTGTCTGATTTCCACAGCCTGAGAATGAGACTTTTAGCAATAATCATTCCTTAAATGATGGTACTTTGTACAGACACATTATGATCAGACACAGAGAAACAGAATAACCAAATAATGCTATTTCAGGACCAAGTATAAACACACAACCATTCAAGATTTTATTTGTCACATACAATTTGTACAAGTACAACTTGTAGTGAAATGTTATTATGGTACATTCCAAGACTGTGCAGAGAAGAAAAAAATAAATATATTTAAATGTAGAATGTAAAATAAATACTTACACCAAAAAATATACATCAAAATAACAACATATATTGTACACTTTATTTTATTGTCATTATATGTATGTACATGTCAGAGAACCACTTAAATATGTCACACCAAAAATCTTAAAGTATTGGACATGTCAAAGAGCCTTCTGCAGATTTACATCGGTCACAAATAGGAGAAATGTTAGAAAAAAATCTGTGCAGTTCTAATTTTGAATAATGCAGTCTATGCATCATTTTAAACTGAATTAATTGATGTATAGAATTAACAGAACAAGGTAGAATCCTGCTGAGGCCCTCTTCCCATACATCAGCCTCAATCCATAAACCCAGTTCCTCTTTCCAGGCATTTTTCAACAAAGAAGAAGAATGATTAGTTTCTAGAGAAAATAAATTTACAAAATCTGAAATTAAATGTTTGGAATCAGGTGAGCCCAACAATATCCTATAAATCCTTCTTTCTTCCGGCAAAAAAGATACAACTGCATGATGTACATAATTTAATCTGTAAATGCCGAAAAAAGTGTGTTGTGGGGAGAGAAAACTTTTCTTTTAGTTGAGAAAATGAGACAAAATGTTTGTTAAAATAAAAATTCTGCAGGGTGACCATACCACTCTGCCTCCAGGTGTTGAATTTCAGAGATAGAAGGGGAAATGCATGCAAAAATTTCTTAATTTTACGCCATATTTTCAAACAGTTTAAAACAATAAAATGATCAATCTTAACAGATGCAAGTGATAGAGCGAAGCAAACTATTTTTAATAATTTTTTTTTCAATAGCAATCCAGGGGGTGTATCAGTGGGGATTTCCACTTTATAATCATCCTGCCAGTAGACAAGGGCCCTGACATTTGCTGCCCAGTAGTAGTGTAAGAAACATGGTAACCCTAGTCCACCTTTACCTCTTGCCTTCTGTAAATGTATCTTTATGGATATTCTGTGAGCTTTAAAGCCCCAGAAGGGAGAAAAGTTAAGAGAGTTAGGGAGAGTTAATGAATCTAATGTTTAAAAAAAAGACTTTGTCAAAGAAATGGGTGTTTATAGAGCCTGTCATAGAAAGAGGAAGTGTCCTCCATTTGCTTATGTTTGTCTTCAAACCAATTTATTAAAAAACTACTTAAAAATTAATTAGGTTTTTTTGTACAGAATAACGTCTCGGTTACGTATGTAACCCTCGTATGTAACCCTTGGGATCTCGCTTCGAGAGTATAAATAAGCAGTGGGTGCAGCGCATATTCAGGTTTTCGCTGAGGAGCCGAGCTAGTGACCCGGCCCCTTCAGCGGAGGTGCAGCACCATGGCGAAGGGATATGACGTCTCCGTTCCCTTCTTCAGGGAACGAGGGTTACATAAGTAAATGAGACGTTCCCTTTCAGTCGGGCACTCCGAGTCACGTCAGATGACCAACGAATTGGGATCCCTACCAAAACGCCAAAATCCCTACCATGGACGCTGCCTCTTCCAGTGTTCTGTGGGAGCCCACAAGCCCCCTCAGTCTATCGGCGTAGGCCGTGGCTCAGCCACAAGAAGCCAGATACTTTTGTAAACAATACCCGTTCGTAAGACTGGGACACTGGGGAACGTCCCATGTTCTAGGTAAAAAGCACCAAAAAAGCCTGCAGGTCCCCTACCCTCTTGATGGAGGCCAATGCGAGCAGGAACAACATCTTCATAGATAAGAACTTTAGCCCAACTGCTGGCAAAGGTTCAACGGAGCCTGCTGCAGTGCTGTCAGCACTACAGACAGGTCTCAAGAGGGTTCAACCTCCTGGCCTCCCTTTAGGAACCGGATGATCAGGTCATGCTTACCCACAGACCTCCCGTCTATGGGGTCATGATTTGCAACGACCGCAGCACCTTTAAGGGTGGAGGGAGACAGCCTTCGCTCCAAGCCTTGCTGCAAGAAGGTAAGCATGACTCTGATAGGGCAATTCTGGTGGTCTTCACCTTGAGAAGAACACCACTCGACGAACAGGCTCCACTTCAAGGCATAGGCCTGTCTCGTGGACGACGCTCTAGCCGAAGAAATGGTGTCAACTACCCCTTGAGGTAGGTCACCTAGAGCCTCCGCGTCCCATCCAGGGACCAGACATGGAGTTTCCAGAGGGGTGCCAAAGGGGTCCCCCGTCTCTGAGTCAGAAGATCCAAGGCCAAGGAGAGGCTGTCGCGAGGAGCACAAGTTCCGGGAACCAAGTCTTCGTGGGCCAGTAGGGTACTACTAGCAAGACCTGCTCCTCGTCCTCCCTGATCTTGCACAGTGTCTGTGCAAGAAGGCTCACTGGGGGATATGGATACTTGCAAAGGCCCCGTGGCCAGCTGTGTGCCAGTGCGTCCGTGCAGTGTGTCAGGGAGAAAAACCACTGGCAATGGGAAGTCTATGGAGAGGCAAACAGGTCTACCTGAGCGGCTTCGAAACATTCCCAAATCAGCTGAACCGTCTGGGGATGGATTCTCCATTCTCCGGGTAGTGCAGCTCGCGACAGCTTGTCAGCTGCCTGGTTGCACACTCCTGGAATGTGAATGGCGTGAAGCAACCTCAGAAACTTCTGACTCCATAGGAGGAGGTGGCGGGCTAGTTGCGACATACGACGGGAGCGTAGACCACCTTGGCATCCATGAAACCACAGCATACCTGGAGACCTGCTCCAGGGGCACTCCAAAGGAACGAAAGGTCTGACCACAGGGTGAAGGTTTGGCGGCATGCCGGTGTTATTTGAACCCGGTGAGTGCCACGTTGCCACGCCCACCTCGGGACTCGATCGTGTAGCCAATGTTGAAGCGGCCTCATATGGAGTAGTCCCAGAGGTGTCACTGCGGCCATGGCTGCCATATGCCCCAGGAGCCTCTGAAAATATTTCAGTGGGACCGCCGTCCTGCTCTTGAACATATTCAAGCAGTTCAACACCGAATTGGCACGCTCCTGTGTGAGGCATGCCGTCTAATCGATCAAATCCAGCTCCATCCCAAGAAAAGAGATCCTCTGTGTTGGACAGATCTCCTCTTTCTTTGTTTGCTCTTCTCCTGGTTGACCCCAAACCCCAACTGGCTGAGATGCTGTAGCACCAGATCCCTGTGTTCACACAACTGAGCCTGGGACTGAGCTAGAATGAGCCAGTCGTCCAGTTGGTTGAGAATGCGAACACCTTGCTCTCTCAGTGGAGCAAGGGCAGCCTCCGCGACTTTCATGAAGACACATGGCGACAGGGAGAGCCCGACGGGTGGGACTTGTACTGATATGCTCAACCTTCGAACGTGAACCTCAGAAATGGCCTGTGGAGCGGAAGAATCGACACATGAAAGTACGCGTCCTTCAGGTCGATCGCTGCAAACCAGTCCTGGGGACGGACGCACTGAATAGGCGTTTCTGTGTCAACATCCTGAACGGGAGCCTTTGAAGTGCTCGATTCAGTACTTGCAGATCCAGGATCGGTCGTAACCCACTGCCTTTCTTGGGCACTATGAAGTATGGGCTGTCCCGACCTCATATCGGCTGGAGGAACCGGCTCTAACGCGTCCTTCGCTAGAAGGACAGTAATCTCCAAACGCAAGACAGGGGCACCCGCATTGTTCACTGACGTATAGCGGATCCCACTGTACTTTGGGGGAAACCGGGCGAACTGAGTCGTATAGCCGAGTCGAATGGTTTGCAGGAGCCACTGGGATAGCCTGGAAGATTCAACCAGGCACCCAGAGACCGAACTAGTGGCTCGAGTGGAACCACTGACGTGCAGGCGATGGGGCAGCGAGGGCGAGTGCAGGGACCCGGCTCGGGCGTCTCATGGCTGATCTGAAGCGGGGTCTGAGTGTGTGCAACTCTTACCTGCGTTCCCGCAGAAGTGAGGCATGTAGGCCATTGGTTCGTCCTCCCAGTCTTCCCACAGCTGCATGTTAGCCCAAGAAGAGAGTGAGTGTGGTGCGGAACTGGCCCGCTCAACTCCTCGTTCTCCCTGGGGACCCAGAGACAGAGGAAACTGCCCTTGTCATGGTTTTGGGTAGGACTGACCATGTGGTCAGCGGTGAACAAAATTCTCCACCCGGCAGAGCAGCTCCCTCCATCCCCGGATCGCCCATCTGAGGGCCTCTTGCACCTGCGCTTTCCTCCAGGTTTGGCAGGAGCCTGGACAGGGTGGGGGGCCATCCTTGGCGACAAGCTGGCTGGCCGTTTGCGGATGGGTGGAGGCAGCAACTGCATGCTGAGGCAGGATGTTTCTTTATTCTAATCACCTCAGTCTGCTTCTGGGCAGCAGAGAACTGCTGGGCAAAGTTCTCCATTGCGTCGCCGAAGAGGCCGGTCTGGGACATGGGGGCATTCAAGGAACATGTCTTGTCTACCTCACGCATGTCGACCAGACTCAGCCACAGATGGCATTCCTGGACCACCGTCGCTCAAATAAGATGTTGTGATAGTTTGAGGTAATCATACTTGATATAAGTTTGGAAACTAGCAAAAAATAGTAAATAGTAAAAAAATCAGACAGTAAATGAAATATTTTAAGAAGGCAAGGTCATCAAAGTTCTGACCATATACACTGAGAAGTGAAATATACAGTACATATATTCATATACAGTATACATATATAATATATAATATACATTAACATGAAATAAATAAATGTAGCCAGTTACCAAGCTGTAACGACCATTTGAATCAGTCATAGTGGAAACATGTCTTAAAGGAACTGTTTAACAGATTAAGAATGCAACACTTGTAGCCTTGCTGGAGAATGTAGACCGGAAAATATGACCAACCCAGCTGCATTTGAGCATATTCTCTTTGGCGGGCCTAATATGTGTCTCTTGTAAGTACATGACATTGGCAGATAGCGATTTTAAATGTGACAATACTTTAGCTCGCTTATGCACATGACCCAGGCTATGCACATTCCAGCTAGTAAAGGCCACTCCCTCTTGAAGGTAAATTATGATTCATACAAAAGTTGAAAATGAAATATATACACCCTTTGAAAACAAGCATGAAAAGTGCTTATAATAAATAATAATAATAATAATAATAATAATAATAATAATAATAAAAGAACTTGCACAAAAAGAGAACCAAGAACATTACCCTCCTACCCCCGCCCCACTTTCCTAAACAAAGTAAGAATATACACCCCCGAGAATCACTGAGGGATTGCGGACCATCTGAACAGTAAACTACAGCTTAAGAGAAAAACCCAGAAGCTCTCTCTGCAATCACATGAACACATATCATAACAAAAAACAGTCAAATTAATGCTTCAGTCTAAGCGACTGCTGAGTAGAAGTCATGTACCAGTGCATGTCCAGCCTGCATATATATGAGTTATATTTCAGACAGCACCCCAGTGAGTGTATCAAGGTCTTCAGGTGAGGAAAACACCTTGTCAGTAGTGCCGTGGGTGAAGCGTAGTTTCATCAGGTAGATGATCCTTACACTGGCACTTTGGAGATGCTTCCGAACATCACTAATTTTAGCCAGAAGATCTGGAAAGATGTGTATTGGTCTGCCCTCGTAGTGAAAAAGAAAGTGTTGATGAAGCAGTTGAAGTATTTTTTCCTTCTTTAGAAAGTGATGAATCCATAAATTGTTTTATGACAAAGGGCTTCATTCTCTGATTGTATTTTCGCACACTTCTGCTCAATGTGAGAGAGGAGACATTTACATTTACATTTAGTCATTTAGCAGACGTTTTTATCCAAAGCGATGTACAAATGAGGGAGACAGTCAAAATCTGCAGTAGCATTTACAACCTCAATTGATTCTATCCCAGAGCCTCAATAAAGATGCCTGAGTGGACACCAAAGATGCTTCCACAAAAAAACTAAGCGGACAGTCATCGTTTTGCTCATATTCTTTAATGTCAAAAGAATACTGCTAGATTCAGCTTCAGACTCGAAACCAGACTCAGAGACTGAAGCTGCCTGTTCTGCCATCTCCAGCGGTGACTGAGCAGGAGGATCATTCAACGGTTTACCCTTTCGGTTTTAGGCTTTGTCATTGTATAGTTCTTTACTAATCAAAGTTATGTAAAGATACAAGTCAAACCCAGAGTAATCACAGTAGTGACCGAAAAATATAAAATATAGAGAGGAGCTTCACTAAAACACGGCTACTCCATTCAGTACTCACTAGCGTCCCCCATATTTTTTTAATTTGAAATAATACAAACCTACTGCAATTGGATCCATTCTTCCTATAACAGTTGTTTTACAAAGAACTGAATAACTGAAACTGGCATTTAAAATCTAAAGGAAGGCTATATACTTTTTTTCAATATAATTGTTTGTCTTGTTCTTTACACAGGCTATGTGGATGCAAACTCACTGCTCAGTCTTGTGAAAGTTTGTCTTCAGTTCAATCCTCAAACTCAAACATCCTGAGAGAGCTGGACCTGAGTAACAATGACCTGCAGGATTCTGGAGTGAAGCTGCTCTCTGAAGGACTGAAGAGTCCAAACTGTCATCTGGAGATTCTGAGGTAAAGGCTTTCAATAAAACAAATAAGAAAAATGTGTTTATCAAATTGAAAATCTTGCTATGTCATTTTAATGTAATAATCCAGTCTGGCTCTCCAGACTAGATAATTATATCCAGTAGTCGTAAGGGTCAAGTTTTTAAAATGAAGATTTATACATCAGCTTATTAGGATATGACAATATTTGTCCAAGAGACAAATAGTTGAAAATCTACAATCTGAAGCAACAAAAAAATCAAAATAGAGATCAATTGTGAGCAGCACCCAGAGACAATTAATTGTGAATATAAGGGATTTAATAAATGAGGCTATAGATAACAGACAACAACTTAAACAAAACACACATATATACAGTGCCCTCCATAATTATTGGCACCCCTGGTTAAAATGTGTTCTTTAGCTTCTAAAAAATTCAAAAGAAGTGTTGTTCTAAATAACATAGGACCACAATGGGAAAAAAAATGAAATTCCAACCCTTAATTCAAGTGCATTTATTCAGTAGAAAAAAAACCCACATTAAGAAATAATTCTTTTACATCAAATCATGGATGCCACAATTATTAGCACCCCTGATGTTTAATACTTTGTACAACCCCTTTTTGCCAACAAAACAGCACCTAATCTTCTATAATGTTTCACAAGATTAGAGAACACAGAAAGAGAGATCTTCGACCATTCCTCTTTGCACAATGTCTCTAAATCATCCAGTGACCTGACTCCTCTCCTCTGCACTCTCCTCTTCAGCTCACTCCACAGGTTTTCATTGGGGTTGAGGTCCGGGGACTGAGATGGCCATGGGAGGAGCTTGATTCTGTGTGGGGTGAACCATTTCTGTGTAGATTTGGCCACATGTTTTGGGTCATTATCTCGCTGAAAGACCCAGTGACGACCCATCTTCAGCTTTTGGGCAGAGGCCACCAGATTTTGCTGTAAAATGTCCTGGTATTTCAAAGCATTCATGATGCCATCCACCCTAACAAGGTTCCCAGGGCCTTTGGAAGAGAAACAGCCCCACAGCATCACCGATACTCCCCCATACTTCACAGTGGGCATGAGGTGCTTTTCTGCATACTCATCTTTTGTGTTCCGCCATACCCACTTAGAGTGTTTGTTGCCAAAAAGCTGGAGGCAAAATAAACTTGCATCCTCGTCCAGGCTTGTTTACTACTGTTCCAGTTTTTTTAAACTTCTTAATGATTCCTCTCACAGTAGATATGGGCAGCTGCAGCGGGTGGCTATTTTCTTGTACCCATTACCTGACTTGTGAAGGTCGACACACATCTGCCTTACTTGAATGGTGTGTTCCTTTGTCTTTCCCATGTTGAAGAGTGGATAAGAGAAATGGCCTCTGTGTCACGTCATATTTATACCCCATGGAAGCAGGAAGTGATAAATTGCTAATTAAATGTTCCTAGATATTCTGATCAACTTTGTAAACTACTGTAGAAATGACAGAAATACTTCAATTACATTTATTTTATAGGAATTGTTAGGGGTGCCAATAATTGTGGAACAAGTTATTTTATGAAAAATAATTATTTGTTAGTCAGGGATTTTTATTTCCCCTTAAAATTCATTTTATATTCACGTTATATTTTTCTACAATTTTCAGTGTGACAATATGCTTCTGCAATAAAAATTGAATTTATTTTAAGGCTTTTAACACATCTTAACCAGGGGTGCTGATAATTATGGAGGGCACTGTATATATAGGATAAAGGAAAGTAAGGAAGAGAGAGAAAGAGGGGAGCAAAAGAATGGCAGTATTACCCTTCAATTAACCACATCCCAGTGAGAATCATCAAAGAATCAAGATTCACCTTAAAAGGGGCTCAAAGTTAAACACGTATCCAACTAGTTATAAAAGTTACTTGTGTTAGTTTTTGTTGCTGCAAAAGAATCTTGATGCGGTTTTTGATGACGTTTTTAGGTGTGAGCTGGAGATTTTCCTCTGGTTCCTCTTGAAGGTAGGAAAGTCCATAGCGAGATGACAAAGTTTTTTGAAGGTTACTACCAGAAGGATGGAATCAAGAGTTGAGTCTGTAGAGTATCCGTCTAAAAGAAAAGAAGATTTTGAGCCTTGAATAGTCGGTGTTAGGGACTTCTGATAGTTCCCTGACAGACCCACCGTTTGGGTAGAACTGCCAATCAGAGGCATGGATTTTGAGCGGGAGAAAATTTGTTTGTTTGTTTTTATGGCCCATTGGCATCTTTATTGCTGGTTTGGAAATTTGGAGCAGCTTTATTCAAAAACACAGTAAAACTGGTGTGATGCACTTCATGATTCTATAAGGTAAATCATCATTTTAGGGAAAACGAGAGGATTATTTTGATAACAAGAAAGAACCTTCTAGGAGATATCAAAGTAGAGATAAAATCATATACATGAATATAGGCATTTAGAGTCTAACTAAAGCAAATCAAGAGTTGTAACTAGGCTAATGAGATGAAGGGACATACATACAAGACAAATATATTCATAATTGTGTAATCATGGATTAAAATAAAGAAAATGTCCTTATGTGTGTGTGTGATGTCTATTGTAAGTGTGTGGCCAGACCACGACTATAGTGGATCTATAGGTGAATGGCACAGGGGTTTGTTACTCCTCATAGAAATGTTTTTGGAGCTTTGATGTAGGGACTAGAGAGCAAATCTGTTTAGCATCTCTGTGATAATGTGGGAACCATGGGCAATTTTACACCCACAAAGATGTAGAAATGAGGTCCAGGTCGGTGATTTATCAGCAAATTTTAAAAAGGCTAAAAGGGCCTTTTTAAGACAAAGTCCAAACAAACATCTAGATCTTAAGCAGACGCTACAATTAAGTTTTGATATTTATGGTAGAAAATTGACAAAATATCTTCATGGACCATGATCTTTACTTAAGATCCTGATTTTTGGCATGAAATTTATAATTTTGACTCTTTATGACAGGTTTATAAAAAAATTATTTTAATTACATTTAATTTTGTACAGAGATTAGTATTTTATTTGATCCTGTTTTATCAGTTTGAGTTTTCTATGTTTATTGTTTGTCCTTTATTTCCTTGGTTTCTAAATATGTGTTTATTTGTTTTCAAAATTACAGATTAGTTTGTCATCTGTCTAGCTTAGTTTAGTTTATGTTATTTGTAGTCCTTCTTCAGACAACGGTGAAAGTTTGTTAACCGTTTTGTTGGGTTTATATATTGTTAATTTGAAATCATACAAACCTGCTGCAGTTGGATCCATTCTTCCTGTAACAGATGTTTTATAGAGAATTGAATTACTGAAACTGACATCTAAAGCAAGGCCATCTAATTGTTTGTCTTGTTCTTTACACAGGCTATGTGGATGCAAACTCACTGCTCAGTCTTGTGAAAGTTTGTCTTCAGTTTTACAATTCTCAAATTCAAACATCCTGAGAGAGCTGAACCTGAGTAACAATGACCTGCAGGATTCTGGAGTGAAGCTGCTCTCTGAAGGACTGAAGAGTCCAAACTGTCATCTGGAGATTCTGAGGTAAAGGTTTTCAATAAAAAAAATGCAGGACTAGATAATTATATCCAGTAGTCGTAAGGGTCAAGTTTTTAAAATGAAGATTTATACATCAGCTTAAAGCTGAATAAAGCATCGATATGTTTATTTTTGATGGTTTATTAGGATGCCAAATTTTCCAAGAGAGACTTCCAAGAGTCACAAATAGTTGAAAATCTGCAATCTGAGGCTACAAAAAAATCAAAAGAAAGAAAATCACCTTTATAGTTCTCTAAAAGTCCTTAGCAATGCATATTACAAATCAAAAATTAAGATGTGATATTTCTGATAGAAAATTGACAAAATATCTTCATGCACCATGATCTTTACTTAGGATCCTAATGATTTTTGGCATAAAAGAAAAAGGTACATTTTTGACCTATACAGTCTTTATGACAGGTCTATAAAAAGTAATTTTAATTACATTTAATTTTGTACAGCGATTAGTATTTTATTCCGACCTACCTCTATTTCCTTTTATCCTGTTTTATCAGTTTGAGTTTATGTTTATGGTTTGTCCTTTCTTTGGTTCCTAAATATGTGTTTATTTGTTTTCATAATTACAGATATAGTTTGTCATCTGTCTAGTTTAGTTCTTCATTATGTTATTTATAGTCCTTCTTCAGACCGTTTTGTTGGGTTTATATTTTTTTTGTTCATTTAAAATAATACAAACCTGCTGTAATTGGATCCATTCTTCTTGTAACAGTTGTTTTATAAAGAAATTAATTACTGAAATCTGAAGGAAAAGCCATATACTTTTTGTTAAATCTAATTGTTCTTTACACAGGCTATGTGGATGCAAACTCACTGCTCAGCCTTGTGAAAGTTTGTCTTCAGTTTTACAATCCTCAAACTCAAACATCCTGAGAGAGCTGGACCTGAGTAACAATGACCTGCAGGATTCTGGATTGAAGCTGCTCTCTGAAGGGCTGAAGAGTCCAAACTGTCATCTGGAGATTTTGAGGTAAATGCTTTCAATAAAACAAATAAGAAAAATGTGTTTATCAAATTGAAAGGCTTTGCGATGTCCTTTTAATAGTATTATCCAATCCATCTCTATATTTATTTATATGTGACCCTGGACCACAAAACCTTAAGTCTTAAGAGTACATATTTAATCTTGAAGCTGAATAAATAAGCGTTGAGGTGTTTTTATTTTTGATGGTTTATTAGGTAGAAATATTATTATTTCTTGCTGTTTGGAGAGAATATTTGCGTTTCCCTTCTTATTTGTAGTGTGTAGTTTAGTTGTGCTGTACTTATTCAGAGTGCTCTTATTGGTAACTTGTAAATTGTTTGCCTCCGGGCTATTAAGAGCACTTAAGTGTGAAGGTGTTAGTTTCGTTTTTCCTGATCGACCTCCTGATTGGCTACTGCCTGGGCAAATTAGAACTAGCTTTCCGTGACTGTAACTATTTAAACTGCGCTTTTTCTTTACATTCTTCACTCAACATTCTGGGATTGACTGAGACCTGGATTCGTCCAGAAGACTTAGCAACCCCCGCGGCTCTAGCCAACAATCACTCTTTCTCACACACACCTCGTCAGGTTGGCCGGGGTGGGGGCACTGGTCTGCTCATCCCAAACAATTGGAAATATTCAACCCACCCACTTCTATGTAATTACTCTCAACTCTTTTGAATTTCATGCTATCACAGTTACTACTCCGACAAAATTCCACATAGTGGTAATTTACCGCCCCCCTGGACATATTCTAGACACCTTCCTAGAGGAGCTGGATGGATTATTGTCCTCTTTTACAGAGGAAGGCACTCTACTCCTACTCTTCGGGGACTTCAACATTCATCTTGACAAACCTTACGCTACGCACTTCCATTCACTTCTAGCTTCATTTGACCTCAAACGCCTTATCACGACAAGCACCCACAAATCAGGCAACCAGCTTGATTTAATTTACACATGCAATTGTACTGCAGACACCATTTCAGTACAACTGCTTCACATCTCTGACCATTTCCTTCTTACATTTAAACTACATTTTCCTATCTCTGTGCAACCAACCCCTATACCGGTTACTTTCCGACATAACCTTCGTTCCCTTTCTCCCTCCCATCTCTCCTCTGCTGTGTCCTCCTCCCTTCCCTCACCTACCCATTTCTCTTCTTTGGATGTGAATGCAGCTACAGATACCTTGTTCATTACTCTAACCTCCTGTCTAGACGACATCTGCCCTCTCTCCTCCAGGCCAGCACGGACTGCCTCCTCTAGCCCCTGGTTGTCTGATGTTCTCCGTGAGCATCGGGTCAAACTCAGGGCAGCGGAGAGAAAGTGGCGCAAATCTAAAGATCTGTCAGACCTGAGCAGGTATCAGACTTTGCTTTCTTCCTTCTCTGCTGAAATCCGCACTGCCAAATCATCATACTTCCAAAACAAGATTAACAACACGTCAGACATACGTAAGCTCTTCAGATCCTGCTCTATCCCCCTCCACCACCTCCCACCACCTCAATATCACCTGACGATTTTGCCACATTTTTTACAAACAAAACAAAAGCGATCAGTAGCCAGTTCTCAGCCCCCAACACACAACCTTCAACCAACCACATCGACTACTGATTCCTCCACTTTCTCCTTCTGCTCCCTCACTGAGGCAGAAGTATCCAAACTTCTCCTCTCCAGCCATCCAACAACATGTCCGCTAGACCCCATACCCTCTCATCTTCTGCAAGCAATCTCCCCCACAGTCTTGCCGGCACTCACGCACATCATCAACACATCTCTCCTCACAGGCACCTTCCCCACAGCATTTAAGCAGGCGCGGGTAACCCCACTGCTCAAAAAGCCCACTTTAAACACTTCCCTTATAGATAACTACAGGCCAGTCTCTTTTCCATTCATAGCGAAAACACTTGAAAGAGTGGTTTTCAACCAGGTATCACTGTTTCTTTCACAAAACAACAAACTGGACCATAACCAGTCAGGTTTCAGGTGCGGCCATTCAACTGAGACTGTGCTGCTCTCAGTCACTGAAGCCCTGCGGACTGCAAGAGCTGAATCCAAATCATCAGTTCTCATTCTGCTGGATCTATTCGCTGCTTTTGACAATGTGAATCATCAGATCCTGCTGTCTACCCTCTCATCACTGGGCATCTCTGGGATCCCACTTTGCTGGTTCGAATCCTATCTCACTGGTAGGTTTTTTAGGGTGGCCTGGGGAGGAGAAGTATCCACAGCACATCAACTGGTCACTGGGGTTCCTCAGGGATCGGTTCTTGGAACCCTCCTCTTCTCCATTTACACTACATCACTTGGCCCCATCATACAGGCTCACGGCTTCTCCTACCACTGCTACGCCAATGACACACAGCTCTACCTCTCCTTTCATCCAGATGATCCAACGGTAGCTACTCGGATCTCGGGTTGCCTGGCAGACATCTCGGCATGGATGCAAGAGTACCACCTACAGCTCAACCTGACAAAGACTGAGCTGCTTGTATTCCCTGCCACTCCAACTACACAGCATGACTTCACCATCCAGCTAGGTTCTTCTTCAATTACCCCATCAACCTCAGTCAGAAATCTTGGTGTAATCCTCGATGACCAACTAACCTTCAAAGATCACATTGCAAAGACTGCTCGATCCTGCAGGTTTGCATTACACAACATCAGAAAGATCAGGCCCTTTCTAACAGAGCAAGCTGCACAGCTACTTGTCCAGGCCCTTGTCATTTCTAGACTGGACTATTGCAATGCTCTTCTGGCTGGACTTCCGATTGCAGTTAGCATCAAGTTCAAGGCACTGATGTTTGCATATAGAACAACCACAGACTCTGCACCGGTCTACTTCCACTCACTATTACAAATCTACACGCCCTCTAGAAGTCTGAGATCTGCTAGCGAGCAGCACCTCGTGGTACCATCTCAAAGAGGCTCGAAATCACTCTCCAGAACTTTCTCGTTCTCTGTTCCTGGCTGGTGGAACGATCTTCCCGTACATATCCGGAATGCTGGATCTCTGTCAATCTTTAAAAAACAGCTCTTTCAGCAATACCTGACCTCATCATAAAAAAAAATAAAATAAAATAAATAAATACTCTTACTGTCTCTGTCTCACTTCACCTCCCCCTTGTTTATTTCTTCCCTTCTGCCATGTACTAATTTGAACACTGCCTGTGACTGGGTGTTATAAGCACTTACTCTGTCTGTTTGTCTCTCAAAAAAATTAATCGCTGTTGTACTCTCAATTTTAAGTCGCTTTGGATAAAAGCGTCTGCAAAATGACTAAATGTAAATGTAAAATGTAATAAGGTTATGACAATATTTATCCAAGAGACAAATATTTGAAAATTTACAATTTGAAGCAACAACAACAACAAAAAAAAAAAAAATCACCTTTATAGTTGTCTAAAATTGCTTATTGCATTACATGACTTGGCATGTACTGTTACACAATAGAGGCAGTTTTGAAAATATAACATTTATATCAGGTCAAAAATGCAATAACTTGATTAAGAAATTGTTGGACTGCTCCTGTGATGGTGATTATTAAATTAAATTAATTCAGGTGTTAATAGGCATTACCTAAAGCTACAGTAAGTTTTGTGTCTGATGTGTGGAAAACTATAAACAGAGAATTATGGAATATTTACTGTATGGAAGTTTGAGGTTAAGTTCTTAATCTATGTGACAACTGCTAGAGATTGTTCAGGCAAACAATAAATCACTTGGTCCATGTCCACAAAAAACGTCTTCACTGTTCGCAAATTACGTCATACATACATTACGTCATTATGAGTGTGGTTCTATAAATAAACAATAATACCAATAATAAATATACATGTACACGACAGTAATAGCAAAGTGAAATATCTTGTCATATCATTAAATCCGTTTTTTTTTAAGTTATATATATTCTATTTGCTTATAGTTCATCTTCTGTACAAAATATACATAATCAATAAGGTGTTTACTGAATTTTTCCTTTTAATATCTGTGCTTTATGACTTTATTACTTAAAAACAACTGCCGTTGAGTGAAGCAAAGCCATATGAGTGTTTCTATAAGGCTGTGATGTTGCATGAAAACTATACAATCCAGACCTTCATTCATCAGTCTGAAAGTCTGGCTACATGAGACTATCCTGGAATTAGTCAGCCTTTAAGAACAAGCAGAAGCTGGTTTCTTAAGTAATGGGTGGTAGCAAGAAAATGTAGGAAATTGCATCAGATGTCATGATTCTAAAGGAATAATTCATGGCTGAAATGGATAGTTCATGAACGAATAAAAGGATCACTGCTGTGTTTTCAGATTGTCTGGCTGTATGGTGACAGAGAAAGGCTGTGGTTATGTGTCTTCAGCTCTGACTTCAAACCCCTCACACCTGAGAGAGCTGGATCTGAGCTACAATCATCCTGGAGATTCAGGAGTGAAGCTGCTCTCTGAAAAACTAGAGGACTCAACCTGCTCATTGGACAAACTGAAGTATTTAATAGAATTTTTCATTTTCATTTTTCATTTTACAGCTCAGTGAGAAATCACGAACCTGATTGCATTTACCATTGATTACAGAACTATCTTTAATGACAAAATGCACATTACATATCGGCCAATCGTTATCATGCATCCCGTATATATATACTGTACTGTGCAAAAGTCTCTAGTATTTTCGCCAGCTAGAAATAGTTTAATGTGTTATTTCTATATTCTGCTTTAGTGTGTCATTAAGGAATATTAGTTTACTTTTCCAAACATTAATTTAGCCATTAATTGTGATAATTCAGTGAGATTCCAGTCAGTCTGGAATGACATGAAAACACAGAACTAACTGATTGAGACTAAATCCAGAACAACTGAAGAGAACAATGTCTCCAAGATGCTTCAAGAGATCATAGTGTCATGTGCTATTCCATCTGAACCTAAAATACATTTTGTCAATATAGCTGGCATTGTCCACTTCCAAGACATGATAAGTTTTACTGCAGAAGCTTTTAAAGCACAGGACAAGGTGACAAGACTGCTTTTTGCTTTGAAAAGATGTGCTAGCTGAGAAGAGTATTCACAAAGCTGACTAAATGGATCATTTTGACAAACTACATGAATCTGTGATATCTTTTTCAGTAAAAGTTAAATAACAGCTGAAATGTTTTCAGAGAACCTTCAAAAAGCAGCGTGTTACGATGGTGAGGGAAAAACGTGTACATGTAATCACATCTACACAAACAAAAACTACAAAAAAAACAAAACATAGGGCCAAGTTTTAACGATATAAACGCAAAGTCTGAAGCGCACGGTGCACTCAGCACGTGTTCAAATCTACTTGCTATTTTAACGACGGGAAAACGGTGAGTTTGAAGAAGCAGAAGATGTGAGTCCAGCTAGTACTCGGACGAGGGCTCCCTCTGCTGGTTAGGAGTTACAAACAGTTATATCATCTGCATAAGACGAGAGCTTAATAGCTTCAGCTCCTGGTTTCTTACTAAAATGCCTGATCATTTATTAAAAATAAAGGCTCTATTGCCAAAGCATACAGCTGAACAGACATATGACAATCTTGTTTTATCCCTCTTTTCACTTGGATCGCTACAATTAAACTTTCTACAAAAAATAACAATTAAACTTTATTCTGGCGTGTGCCTGCTTTTATAAATCTGAACATTTTTTATAAAAGAGCCCTGATGAAAGTTGATTGAATGCATTTGTAACTTCTTTAAAAGTCAGATCAGAGTCTAAGTTCTTTGTGTCTCCATGAAGAACTCAGGATGTCCTGTACACTCTTTGGTATATAAGTCCACATAGAAATCTACAGCCAGTCTCTTCATTTCTGATGGAACTAAAGTCATATTTCCATCATGTGTACATAATGCATGCATATAGTTCATATAAAAACACTTCAAATTAAATACAAAAATGAATTTGTAGGACCATCCATATCCTTAAAAGAAACATAATGGGATCTAACAAGAGCTCTTTTTACTTTTTTGTGTAACATATTAATTAACTCTTGTTTCTTTTTACTAAAATCTTTTTCTGAATTTAAATCATTTTGATCAATTGACATTTTCTGAAAAAGTTAAATATCTTTGTATGTTGTATGTGAGTGAGTGTGTGTGTATGTGTGTGTGTGTGTGTGTGTGTGTGTGTGTGTGTGTGTGGTGCAACCACTCCATGTACCCTAGCAAAGGAACAACAACAGCCTAGCAACCACCCAGAACCTCCTGCATAGATACTGCATAGTAACAACCTATGCAACACCCTGAGTGCCTTAGCAACTGCATAGCATCAGTTTGTTGTTGACTGACTCTGTGTGTGTTTTCTAGAGTTGATCATGGAGGAGAAACCAGGATTACAGAAGGACTGAAGAAATGTACGTCTACACACACACAAACACACACACGCACTCACACACACACACACACATACACTCTCTCTCTTTCACACACACACACACACACACACACACACTCACACACACATACTCTCTCTCTCTACACACACACACACACACACACCCACACACTCTCTCTCTCTCTTTCACACACACACACACACACACACACACACACACACACACACACACACACACTGTAGTGATTGTTGTGTTATTAATGTCTCTGTTCTTGTGTTCAGATGAGTGTTTTTTCACACTGGATCCAAACACAGCACACACTCGTCTCATTATGTCTGAGGAGAACAGAAAGGTGAAGTGTGTGTCTCAGTCTCAGTCATACCCTGATCATCCAGATAGATTTGAAGTGTATCCTCAGATGTTGTGTAGAGAGAGTGTGTGTGGACGCTGTTACTGGGAGACTGAGTGGAGTGAAGGTGTGGAGATATCAGTGTCTTATAAGAACATCAGCAGGAAGGGACAGGGTGAAGAGTGTTGGTTTGGATATAATGATCAGTCCTGGAGTTTATGCTGCTCTCCTCTCAGTTACTCATTCACACACAATAAGATAGACACCGGTCTCTCTGTGAAGCCCATCATCAGAAGAAGAACAGGAGAGTATAAAGATATCTACAGAGTAGGAGTGTATGTGGATGAGAGCGCAGGAACTCTGTCCTTCTTCAGCGTCTCTGACACAATGAGACTCATCCACACAGTCCAGACCACATTCACTCAGACCCTCTATCCTGGGTTTTATCTTTATTCTGAATCATCAGTGAAATTGTGTTGATGAATCAGAAGAGACTGATGAGATTCTACCCATAATGCTTTGAGCTGCATGATGAATGAGTAACAGTGAGAAGTTATGGGTCTCTTCAAGACATTAATACTGCAGCTCAGCTTCTATATAAACAGAAATATAAGAATAAATAATTAATCTAAAAAAATAGATATAAAAGAATAAATGTGTCAGAAATAAAAAGATCTGTGTAAGAAGTTTTGGTGCTGCATATAACATTATCTACAGAATCATGTGCTAGTGATAAATCCCCTGTCATGTTTGTACTGGCTACTGTATATAGGCCACCAGGACACAGCACAGATTTCATTAAAGAATTTGTTGATTTTCTAACTGAGCTAGTACTGGCCGCAGATAAAGACATTTTGAACTTCGTTGGGGTTAGACAACACGTCTGGACCTACTCATTGTCTAAATTATACTCTAGATCTAATACTGTCACATGGAATGGATGTTAAAATGGTTGAAGTTCTGCAGCAAAGTGATGACATTTCAGATCACTATCTAGTCTTGTGTGAACTCTGTGTAGTTGAACCTGTAAACTCTGCACCTTATTACAAGTATGGTAGAGCCATCACTTCCAACACAAAAGAAAGCTTTCTAAGTAATCTTCTTGACTTATCTCAATTCCTTAGCATATCCAATATGACGCAAAAACTTGATGATAAAAAAGAAACTATGCACTTTTTTCTAGCACTTTAGATACAGTTGCTCCTTTGCACTTAAAAAAGCTGAAAGAAAACAATCTGACTCCATGTGTGGTGGGAGGAGCCAACGACAGACACAGTGGGCGTGGCGTCAGGCCTCGGAGAGGCTTTTTATTAACAAAATATACAAAAATAAAGTGAACAGGGGGAAAAGTGTCCAAAATAAACGGGGGAACTGGTTTCCTTGTGGTGCTGCAGGGGAAGTGCAGGTCAGGTAGTGCTCCAGGGTGAAGGGTCCAGGGTGTGCAGTCATCACCTGGACTACGGTGTCCGACAACGCGCTTCTCTGGTGGCATGGCGAGTCTCTTCACACACTTTTCCCGGACCCACGAGGACACCAGCGTGCATGCACGGGGGAAGAGACCGGTCTCTTGAGGATAGGCGCGCTCTGTATTTAACGGCGGCGGTGACGAGGCTCGATTCACTTCACTTGTGCCTCGTCACACGCCGCCAGCCCTGTCCAATACCACGCCCCTCCTCTCAGACACGCCCACTCCCGTCGGGAGCCTGGTGAAGGGCAGCGAATAAAGGACGGGGTGATGATGACAATCAAAAGGAGGGGCAGCCGACTCGTCACACATGGTATAATGACAACACACGCACCCTAAAGAGAGCAGCCCGGAAAATGGATCACAGGTGGAGAAAAACTAAATTAGAAGTATTTTGTACATCCTGTCATACAGAAAAGCATAAAAAATTGCAAGATCTGATTATTTTTCATCTCTTTTAGAAGAAAACAAACACAACCCCTGGTATTTATTCAGTACAGTAACTAAATTAACAAAAAATAAAACGTCAACAGGTGCTAATATTCCCCAAGAGTATAGCAGTAATAACTTCATGAATTTCTTTATTTCTAAGATTGATACCATCAGAGATAAAATTGTAACTATGCAGCAGTCAACTACAGTTTCACATCAGTTAGTGAGCTTTAGATCCCCTGAGGAAAAATTACACTCTTTCTCTATTATAGGAGAAGAAGACTTGTACAAACTTGTTAAAACATCTAAACCAGCAACATGTATGTTAGACCCTATTCTATCTAAACTATTAAAAGATTTGCTTCCAGAAGTCATAGATACTATTTTGCGGATGTATCAAATCGCTCAAAAGTGAAATATGGAGTTCCTCAAGGTTCAGTGCTAGGACCGTTACTTTTCAACCTGTACATGTTACCTCTGGGAGATATTATCAGGAGACATGGTATTAGCGTTCACTGCTATGCTGATGATACTCAGCTTTATATTTCAGCGCAGCCTGGTGATACACACCAAATTAAGAATCTAACAGATCGCATAGTTGATATAAAAAATGAATGTTGAGTAACTTAATGCTAAATTCTGAAAAAAACAGAGGTGCTAATAATTGGACCTAAAAACCCCACAAATAATAATCTAGAACACAGTCTAACACTTGATGGCTGCTCTGTTAATTCTTCATCATCAGTTAGGATCCATTAAAAAAATGTGTAGTTTCTTCATGAAACTTCTAGATGGCACAGGTTAATGGGTTCTTAACGTAACTTAATCACAGCATTAAAAGACTTGGCACTGCGCCTAGAAATTCTGTTCATAAAGATAATGAACTGGACCAGTGACAAAGGGCGGCCCTGCTGGAGTACACCATGCACCAGAAACAAGTCTGACTTACTGCCGGCAATGCAAACCAGGCTCCTGCTCCGATCATACAGGGACTGGACAGCCCTTAACAAAGGGCCCTGGACCCGTTCTCCCAGAGCACCCCCCACAAGACACCAAAAGGGACTAGGTTTAATGCCTTTTCCAAATCAACAAGGCACATCTGAACTGGTTGGGTAAATTCCTATGAACCCTCCAGGACCACCACCAGGTTTGGGGGTTGTCGCTATGACAGGAAATGGAGACTTTACAGCCACACCTCCAAACGGCTGTGCCGACAATGGAAGCAGAGAATATAGTCCACTCTGATACAATGTCTCCAGCCCCCCTTGGCATCTGCTCAAAGCTCTGTGGAGGTGGGAGCTGAAGACCTCCCTTCCCAACAGACCCTCACAGTATGTTTGGGCCTGCCGAGCCTGTTCAGCTTCCTCCGTCACAAACAGATCCAACTCACCACCAGGTGGTGATCAGATGACAGCTCCACCTCTCCGCCTCTTTCTTCACCCAAGTGTCCAACAGAAGCACAGAAGTCCAACAACAGAACACCATTCGGGTTTAGATCAGGGGGGCCTTTCACCCCAATCACGCCCCCACCAGGTCTCACTAGCATCAGCTCACATAGTATCAGTCCCAGGTCAGAACACTTTCCAGCACCCCTCCTAGAGACCCCAAGAAGGCCAACTGACAGTGAGAGACCTATTCACAACACAAAGGTGCAGGGAGGCGACCCACTCGCTTACCGGGGTGAACTCCAACACAATAGCGGCTAAGCTGGGGGGCTATGTGCAGGACCACACCATCCCACCGTCTCACTGTGGGCAACAACAGAGTAGTGGGGAGTCATGCCCCTTTCGAAGAGCCTAAGCTGTGCCCGACTATCTGTAGTCGGTACCTCTCAACCTCCCACGCTATCGGCTTCTGCCCAATCCACAGTGCTCCGGACCCTTATGTTCCTTCCCTCAGGAATTGGACCCATGGGAGGTTGGCCCCACGTCACTCTTTCGGACTGCAATTGGCCGGGAACTGTGGGATCCCCTGGCTGCGCCGTACCGGGCGGCATCACAACCTGTTTCTTATGAATTTGTCTTCATAAGGGGCTTTGGACCGCTCTTTGTCTGGCTTGTCACCTAGGACCTGTTTGCCTTGGGAGACCCTACCAGGGGCATAATATAGCTCCTGACAACATATCTCCTAGGGTCATTCAGGCACTTAAACCCCTTCACCGCGTTAAGGTGGCGATCCCAGCAGAGGACACTGCTTTATTTAAAAAGAGAGAAGAGAGAAGACCACAGATTTCCCTACTTAAACAAACTTGTCAGTGATGCCCTGTGACTGTTTCTTAATAAAATAGCATAGAGAAAATACATCGCTACATATAATTTCTCAGCAAGAAGGTGGTAAACTCTATTTTTGAGAAAAAAAAATAGCTTGATTGTTTGTAGAGAGACGCACAGAAGCAGGTAACGCACTCACAGTTGCATCTCTATCTCTTTAATGGACAGAATATTAGCACTAAAGAGCCGTAACTGACGAAAATAATTTTTTACCCATCCGGTCAAATATTGCGCTGTGTAAGAAAGACTAAATGCACTTCACGGAGTAAACCAGGTTCTTAGCCTCCACATTGTGTATTTAAAATAATTTTATGCGCGGCTGGCTGTTGATTAACCCTTACATGTTTTATGCAGTATTCCAATTTTGCGCACAGGTTTAATTGGATGGAATATGTATGATTCACAATATGTAGTATATATGAAGGACAGTTATTAGCTTTGTAAACAGCAAGTTAAGGATAAGAGCAGAGGAGGAGGTTGTTTGACACATAAAGGGATTCGATCAACTTTTAAATTTCAGTATTGACAGCATTATTGTTTTTCATGGGAGTTTTGGTGCAGAACTCAGTCAATGAGCTCATACTGAACTCTAGTGATTATAAAGAGTGCTCTTTGCAAACTTTGATTTTATCTTTTTGACCATTTTTATTTTTTTTATATATTTTGATAAGCTGTATGCAACTTGTGTACCGAACTGACCTTGACCAGTAACTGTTTATTCTCCCTTCTCCAGACTAAGATGATGCAGACAGTGGTCAGGGTGACTAGTGAGTTCTAGCTGCTGAATTAAATGGATGTTAATTTGTATTTGTGTTACGACCCGCTCGTTGAAGGTTGCAACATAAAAGATGGTCGGAGAAGGATGTCTAAACAAATACTTGTTTATTTGCGTTTCAGGATTACAACAAATATTAGTAATGAAAATTAAACGTCTAAGGGTATTTAAAGAACATAATAAAGAGAAAAACAAAACTTAAACTACATAATATAAGGAATGTAGAAGAAGTAAGGAATAAGGAATTTCAGTCATAAAGGAAGCCTTGCTATGCACATGAAATTTCACCTTGAAAAGAAACCTTCAATATGCCCTCAGTGGAAAGAGTTTTACACGGAAACAATATCTTAATGTCCATATGACAGTTCACTCCGGAGAAATATCTTACTCTTACAAACTGTGTGGGAAGAGTTTCTCACATAAAGACAGCCTTAAGGTTCACTCGAGGATTCACCCGGGAGAGAGACCTTTCATATGTGTTCAGTGTGAAAAGAGTTTTAGGATTAAAAGGAACCTACAGGATCACATAAGAAGCCACACCGGGGAGAATTAGTTTTTCCGCCATTTTAGAGCGTATGGCAACACATACGTGGGCTTTCCCCTCGGCATAAACAATTCTGAGATTCATGTGTGTGCTTCCCCCTACTGGCTAGTAATGTTAGTTTGCTTGAGACCGAAAGCTGTGTACTATGGAAACCCGTTTCCGCCACTGAATAAAAAAAAAAAAAGATTATTGCGACTTTTTATCTCATAATTCTGACTTTTTTTCTCAGAATTGCGAGATATAAAGTCAGAATTGAGAGATATTTCAGTGTTACTGAGATGACCTTAACAGAGGGTAGTATTTAGTATTCTATAGCCTGTAACAATGGAAACGATTATAGAAGATTATTTTCGGTGTGCGGTTTTACTAATAGATAAATCTTAATTTTATTGGAGGAATCACACAACATAAAGCTTAGTTTACGGACTCTTTGAGAGAACATTATGCAGGAATCATTTGTGGCGGAGACGCAATAAAACAGACGAGGCTGAAGTGGCACGTTTTATACACCAGCAGCTTCAATCATCGGCCAATACCTTACCCTTTTTATATTGAATTTCTAGATTATAATCCTGAATAAATAAGGACTAACACATGATTTTTTTATTTGAATTTCGCATACGTGATAGAAAAACCAAGGGATTGTGATCGGTAAAAATAATTACAGGGGCAGAACTCGATCCAACATACACTTCAAAATGTTGCAACGACAGTAACAAATCGAGTGTCTCTTTCTCTATCGTGCTGTAGTTTTTCTGGTGCGGTAAGAATTTTTCCAAGAAGTAGGCTACAGGATGCTCCACTCCATCATCATCCTGCTCTGAATAATTTGGAGCAGAAAGCACTGGAGCATTACACAATAGCGCTTTCACAGATTCGAAAGCATGTTAGCACTCAGTAGACCACAGAAACTTTTGAGAGGCACGAAGCAAATTAGTTAGAGGCAAAACAACGTCAGAAAAATTTCGGCAAAATGCTAATAATAATCCGACATGCCTAAAAAAACAGCGAAGATCGCGTTTTGTCTGAGGCACTGGAAAATCAACAACCGCCTGCACTTTTTGAGGAACAGGACGTACTTGACCTTGTCCTACTTGTTTCCCCTAGTAAGTAACCGTTGCTTTGGCAAACTCACATTTAGCAAAATTCAACGTAAGCAAGGCTTTAAGCAAACGCGTGAAAACAGTAGATAATGTAGATGAATACAACACAATATCATCCAAATAAGCCTTACAATTTTCAACATCACCTAACAAGGTGTTCATGAGGCGTTGAAAGGTTGCTGGAGCGTTCCGTAGTCCGAAAGCCATCACTGTGTAATTAAGGAAGTTATCGGGAGTGACAAATGCAGACGTTTCGGCTGCCCGTTCTGTTAAGGGAACTTGCCAATAACCCTTCAGAAGGTCTAATTTCATCACAAACCGAGCCGACCCCACACAATCTTCCATTAAAGGCAAAGGAAACGAGTCAGGTTTCGTAATTGCATTTACCTTACGGTAATCGGTGCAAAAAACGATGAGATCCATCGGGCTTCGGGACGAGTAGACAAGGCGAACTCCAAGCACTAGAACTAGGCACATCTAAATCATTTTCCACTAAATATTTCACCTCAGACTTGATCATTTTTCTTTTAGCTGGATTTACTCGATATGCATTTTGTTTTATAGGTGGGTGATTGTTCACTTTAATGTCATGTTTAATTACAGATGTTTGAGTCGGAACATCAGAAAACAACCCAAGAAAAGAGTGAATTAATCTCACAATGTCAGCTCTCTGCTCTTCAGTTAAGTGCAGCAAATGAAAGTTAAGGTCTGACAGAATTTTAGAATTATTTAATCGGACACCAGACACAGGAACACTTCACAGGCATATATCATCGTCAGTTATACTGGCCGGTGATACCGTAGCTCCGGAGGCAACTGAGATAATAGTGTGTTTTAACCCTTCTCCCTTATCTCGAGAAACATAACCTTTAAGCATGTTAATATGGCACACCTGCGTTTTTCTCCCCCGATCGGGAGTACTGATAATATAGTCAGTATCACAGCGAGTTGCTGAGCACATTAGCCTAAGCAAATACATATGACCAGATTTCGTCTTCGGTAAAGGTCCCACACAATCTAAAATAATGCTCTCAAACGGTTCACCGACAACAGGGATCAGTTGAAGAGGTGCAGAAGGGATAGTCTGATTAGGTTTTCCAACCATTTGGCAGACATGACAAGATCGGCAGTACTTGGCAACATCAGACCTTATACCAGGCCAAAATAAATGACGGTTCACTCGATAAAATGTCTTAGTAATTCCGAGATGACCTGCAACGTTATCATGCGCAGCGATCAGTGTTTGGTCACGAAATATTTTAGGCACTACTAACTGGTAAAGCGTTTCCCAACCCGAATTAACTGATTTTGAAGGAGTCCATTTCCGCATTAACACTCCGTCTTCATAAAAATAACCAACTGGTTTGCTCACATTATCCTTTTCTGGGAAAGCAGAATCTTGGCAGCACATCACAATAAATCTTGTTTTTGCTCAGCAGCAAACGTTGCACGGTCCATAGCCAACAACAGGTCCACAGGCTTAGCGTCAGCACCACTGACAGGAGACAGCGACGTAGACACAGACTACTTAGGCTGAAGCAGTACAGGGTCACAATCATCTTGATCAATAAGGAAACTATCAGAAAGTTCAATAACATCAGGGAACTTTCGTGACTGGGCTCGAGTAATAACGCACGCAGGGAACACAGTTAAATCGCAAGCGGATTCTCAGTGACTTCAGAAACAGGAAGTACTTTTCCACCTACCCTTCACAGGTAACTGCATTCATACAGCCATTTTTACGAAACCAGTTATCAAATCGGAATGAATATGCACTTTATGCAAGGGAACCTTCACAACTCCCATTTCAATTCCCTGATCCGAAACATCAGAGCCACAGTACGTCTCCTTCGAAACGGCAACGCACTTTCTAAAATGAAGGACTGGGCGGTTCCTGTATCACGCAGCCAGGTAACAGGAACTTCATCCTCCTTTAAACCACTTATAGATATCAGACCCTGACCAGTAAAGGGTTTGAAAACAGAATCAATTGCAAACGATTCCGTACCAATAGTTTGTACGAAGCCGACACTTATTGCTTGCTTAAACTTATTTTTCTTTTTCAAAACGGGACATGCCGCAATCAAATGACCATTCTCGAGGCAATAAAAACAACCACGCACATCAGGTGTTCCTGGCAATTTCGTTAGTTTAGATGTTTTAAATTTATCTGAAATTCGTGGAATATGTTAATTCTCGTCAAGCCGGTGATACAAATACATTTTTGTGCGTTAATACAAATTCTTCAGCGCACACTGCGGCCTCAGCAAGAATGGAAACCTTTTTCTCATTTAAATACACAACTATTTTATCTGGCAACAATTTTTTTTTAATTTTTACAAGTTCACGGAGCTGCTCAAAATCAATCGTTTTACTTTACTGGCACCACTTATCGAAGAGAACACACTTTTCACAAGCGTACTCAACGAATGTTTGAGTGGCAGTTTTCAAATGCGAACGATCTTTTGGCTATAAGCTTCGGGAACAAGCTCATAAGCTCTCAAAACAGCAGCCTTCACTTTTTCATAATCTAAACTGTCATTAATAGACAATGCAGAACAAACTTCTTGAGCCTTACCAATCAAACGACACTGCAACAGAAGAGGCCATACTTCTTTAGGCCATCCTAAAGCTACGGCAATGCGCTCAAAAGCGCCGAAATACAAATCCACCTCGGACTCTCGGAACGGTGGCACGAAATTAATCTGCTTACACACATCAGAATCAGAATCACTTTATTGCCAAGTATGTTTACACAACTCTACAGTGCAACACGATAACAAAACAAGACAGATAATAATAAAGAGAATTATATACACTATACAAGATACAGAATATAAAATGTGCAAAACAAAAACAAAAAAAAAAAAAAAAAAAAAAAAAAAAAATATATATATATATATATATATATATATATATATATACTGTAAACATTAAAGTGTAAACAGGAATTATGTTTGTGCAGTGTTATGTGCAAATCTGTATGTTAAATAAATAAGTGTCAAAATTAGACGAATTAGCAGCAGGCACAGACGACAGTTATCACTTTGGCTCGAATCCCGACTATCTGGAACTAAAGCAGGAGTGGTTCTCAAATCACTGGGTAGTCAGTGACCAGAATAATAAACCAAAAGAACTTAATAAAATAAAATATATAAATTACCTAAGGATAAGGAAAAGAAAATACAAATCAACTTCCCTAACTCCCTAGGCAAAATTCTAAAAAAAAAATAAAGGGCAGATCTCTCTTACGTTCCAGAGTGGTTACTTAAACATTAATCTTTTTGTTGTTAACTGAAACCGACAAAACCATAACGAAGATGTAGATGATCTGTTGGCTGCGGTGGAATCCGGAGCTCTTCACGCCATAGCAAACGCCGAAGTGAACTCGCCATGTTTTGGGAGCGCCGCCGTTTTAAAGACGTCCCCATCAGGATTCACCCAATCACGTCCCTCGAAGAACAGCCAATCCCTGCACACATACATTCAAAATACACAAAAACCCCGATGCCGGGGTACTGTAACAGCAGGAACATCAGGAAAATCAGACCGTACTTATCAGAACACGCTACACAGATCCTCGTCCAGGCACTAGTCCTGAGTAGACTTGACTACTGCAACAGCCTCCTTGCTGGCCTCCCAGCCTCTACAACCAGACCTCTTCAGATGGTCCAGAATGCAGCGGCAAGGGTGGTCTTCAATGAACCAAGGAAGGCCCACGTCACACCCCTCTTCATTAGTTTACACTGGCTTCCTGTAGATGCCCGCATCAAATTCAAATCCCTGATGCTGGCCTACAGGACAATCACAGGCTCCGCTCCCTCGTACTTACACTCACTAATTGAATCATATGTTCCCACCAGGTGCCTACGCTCTGCAAACAAAAGCGTCTTGCAGTGCCATCGCAGCAGCAGAGTCACTAGCAATCTTTTTCGTTCACACTTGACCCAACATCGCTAGCACTTTCTTCTTCTTCTCCTGATCTTTCCTATCTTGTTCTTTCCTATCCTTTCCTTTAAAAAAAAAAAAAAAAAGCCTTGTGTCTGCGTTAGGTAAGCCAAGACCCCACTCTTTTGTTTATATAAATTGCTTCTATTGCCTACCTCATTTGTACGTCGCTTTGGATCTGCTAAATGACTAAATGTAAATGTAAGTGTAACAGTATGTTATAAGTTTTTTAAACATTCCATTAAATAAATGTCTAGTTGTGAAACTCTAGATGGTGCAGGTTAATGGACATTTAACGTAACTTGTGATAATCACAGCACATGACTTGGCACAAGTTGATTGGTCGATGATGCGTATGCAACCAATGAATTTGCGGATTTCACTCAAGCATTTTCAATATCATTGGTCTTAAGTTTTTGTCCAGTAGCCATGGACTGAATACTGAATACTGATTTTCTGTTTCTATATGGTTTCCATTAGGGTGTGAAGTAGGTGTGTATTATGTGTTTCAAATGCAGGCAAAAATGATGTATTGTATAATAATAAACGCCAAGTTAATATGTGTGTTCATCTTGAAGCTGCAGTTTATGACACCGATGTAGAGAGACTGAAAACCGCACAGATGTTCACTCTTTACAGCTCTCGCAGTACATTGAATTCCACTGTTTATTTGTAGCATTGGTTCAAGAAAACACACCTAAATTGTGCATGCCATAGCAAATAATAGCATGCCAAATTAAAAAAACTGAAAATCATGCTTTTGATACTCATTTTCATGAGATTGGCCTCAACCATTCAGACCAAGAGAAAAATACTAACAGAAGGATGGCGCTCCTTCTCATACTTTAGCCTCCACATCCAAGTTCCTGAGAGCAAAGAAGGTCAAGGTGCTCCAGGATTGACCAGCCCAGTCACCAGACAGGAACATTATTGAGCAGGTACTCAGGTAAGATGAAGGAGGAGACAATGCAGATGAAACCAAAGGATCTTGATGAACTCTGAGAGTCCTGCAAGAATGCTTTCTTTGCCATTACATATGACTTTATTAATTAAAAGTTTAACTTTATTAGTAAACTTATTTGAACCATTGCCGAGATGTTTGGACGCAATCCTCCAAGCTCATAGGAGTCATCAATCAATCAATCAATCAAATCATCTTTATATAGTGCTTTTACCAACACAGATTGTATCAAAGCACTAAACAATATAAAATAGAAGATTACAATGATAGGGGTGTATAATGATGAGATTGAACAATTTGTTATTAAATGCAGAGGCGGCCTCTGGAATCAATTCGATGATAATCACTAGAAGTTGTGTCCAAAGCTAAGCAAGCCAGAAGAGACAGAGGCAGAGAACAAAAACCCCATCCATACAGAATGCATGCATTTTCCTCATATATTTTGCATCAACTTGTGCTTTTCAATGTTTTGTCTAGCTTTTCCAAAAAAATACATTTAAAACATCAGTTAATCCCTTTAGAAATCAATTCACTGCCCAAAACACACTCAAAACAACTTTTAAATACTGTCTGGCTACCAAACAAGTAATAGTTATGATCAACCTACTAAACTGAATGTGGAAGTTATTATAAAACTGATAGTGTCTTTTGCACAACATGACACATGCTTAGGTTGACTTTTAGTCTTGTATTTTATGTATTTTTGTAAATCGAATCTAACAGGAAGTGCATTCACTCTTGCTTCGGCGGCTTCTGCAGACAAGAGATGAAGACAGAGTCAGAGAATCCTATCCCATCTATTGGTCAGGAACCTACGAGAAAAAGCTGAGGTCGAATGAAGAGCTCCAAAGAAAAACAGTAAAAACCTTTCTATAATTGGAGGAGTTTGGTCACAGTTTAGACTCAAATGCAAGAGAAGATTCTGTTGTATTTTCAGTTATCTTAAAGTGTACTTGTTTATCTCTAAAACCCTTATTTAAACCATTTAGGAGCAATAATGAAATCATAACCTGGGTCTACTAGCATGGAGGCTGAAAGACCAGGTCTGGTTAGAAGAAAGACTCATGGCAGTATTTTGAGAATGTATTATATTACTGATAATATGTGTATAATATATTATATTCTATTGGAGCCCAGTTAAAATGTTCACTGCTCTGCTACAAGAATAAAATAACTGTATTTATTGTTGTTTTTGATCCTTGTTATCTTGTATTCTTATAAATAAACTTATGCTAAATCATAGTTAATAGTATAAGATGGATATAAAAGAAACAACTGAACAAATTACAGACAATATATAACAATAATATATTCTCATAATGTGAAGTATTGAGAGACTCATAGTAGTATATGACTGGAGCTAAACCTGCCTTACGTCACATATTGTAACATCCAGCCAGCAGAGGAGCCCTCTCCCGAGTACTGACTCGAGCCGCTCCCTCTGCTACTACTTCCGGGTTAGGGCTATTTAACCGTAGAGCACCTGGTGTTCTACGTGAAGTATTGCCAGCTTGTCTGCCTTACCAAGCGTTTACCTATTGTACTACTGACTATCATTGTGTATGACCATTGCTTGCTTCATCGACTCACGGCTTCACGGATCTTCCTTGTTTGTTACGGTAACCTATCACCATTGAACTTTGTTGTTGACCTTTGCCTTCGTTGACTTTGCCCACGGATATCCCTTGTGTATGTTTGCCTTCCGGACTGATACTACTGTTGCCAACCCTTGTATTTGACCATTCTCATCTGTGTGTGTGTTTCTAATAAAAATCTGCAAATGAATTCGCAATCGGCTTCCGCCTCCTCCTTACACATATGAAAGAAAGAGATAGTGAGAAAAGTCTAATAATACTAATCTCAGTTTATTTTAGATTTGAGAGATGTTTCAAATAAAAAGTCTCAAAAGACTGAAAAAACTATGCTGATGTGATGTTTCTGTCAGAAGTCAGGTTTGATCTTTGTCTGCTTTTTTATTTAAATTAAATAATTAATTAGCACAAGTCAAGCTGTGATACCAAACAAGACCACAGGGAGACACCAAAGACCATAATATTAATATTGAGGAGCAAAAGATGAATATTTTTATTTTTGGGTGAACTGTTACTTTAACATTATGGGCGGGACTAACAGAAACTGACGAATCATTAGTGTGACAAGTGTGATTTCCACCAATAGAAAGAGGGGAAATACCCACATTTGACCATGAAAACAAGTCTAGCATATATTTTTAAAACACGTATATAAATAAATCTTTTTATTTGTTCTTGTGGGAAGATACATAGACTTAATGAGGAAGCAAAGACATTTTGAGAAGTTGTCTAGAAACTGAACGTTTTGATCAAAGCAAGTCTTCAGCTGTGGAGCAGAAAGACACTTCCTTATTCATGTAAGTAAAGATTAAATACTGTCTTAATCATGAAACACTCATGAAGCATGATCAAATATGAACAAACAGGACTCATAAGACTGTAAGATGTTCCTTTCTAATCTTCTAAAAACACTTTTTTAAACTTTTATAAAATTGTGTGCAAAAAAGTGTAACTGAAAGTATCCTGCAGTTGTTACACACATTTTTTACAATGTTTTTAATGGCTGTAATAAGGTTGAGTTACACTGTAATATGAAATTTAATAAATGCATTTCATTAATTACTCGTGCATTCTCATGTCTTTCTTTAATATAAAGACAATATCTCATCTTCATGTTCGTTGTGTAAAAAAGATTCATTTCTACATTTATTAATACATAAACCCATGTCATTGTTTATTTAGTTACTGTAGTTTTTGTGATTGTTTGTCATTTCCATCTAGAGTCAGTGTTGAAGATCAAACTGTTCAGATCCATCATGAATGAAACACAAACATCTGGAGATGAAGAGTATTTTACAGTCTGCAGGTACTTTGAGGAACACAATAAAGCATTTCTCTTATAGAAATAAAACCATGAACATTTACAAGTTTATTTATTACAATTTATTTTATATACAAATATTTTTTAAGCACAATAAAATTATCTTGTAATATTGTAAGGAGGTGAATCAAAACCTGTAAATGCAATAAGACTAATCTGAGAAGGGATACTCAAATGAACAAAAGGAACTTCAAAAAGAAACTGCTGATCAGTTGTGCAAATGTTTATCAATTATACCAATTTGGAAACTGTTCTTGCCTGGCAAAATAAATGTTAATCTTGGTTAACTTATAATATTGTCTGAAATAACTTTTTTAGTAGGTTAGTGACTTCTGAGGTTTTCCGCATTGTTGGCGTGCTAGGGTGAGTCAGATCCACGATCGATGGATGGAGCCGTGTTGAGATCTTGACTTCTGGCCACCAAACTGGCTTAGCATGCTATTACTTAGGGAACGCATAAAAAATTACTCTTTTTGAGTCTATCGAGGAGATGGCTGCATTAAGGTAAGCGATCTATGGGGTAGCCTCTGACTAAGACCTGGACTAGCCCAGATGTGTCGTGAGTCTGTTCTGGCCAAACAAGGTCTCTAAGCGGCCCAGACTCCTAACAAACGATAAGTCGAAACTAGGAAATATTAATTAAATAAATTAAATATTAGTTAATTAATGATCCATTTTAATCACAACCAGAGGGATCAGCAGTTACATTTCAGTAAATATAACTAAAATCACGAAGGATTGGAGTTAGATAAATTTATGTATAAGGTCAGTACTATAATTGGAAACCCAAAAGATTAATAAATATTAGTGATTTTTAACAAGATGCAAAGAAAAGACCGAACACGCATTGACCTTCGTCCAGGGCCTCTGGATTCCGTTCTGCAGGAAAAGGGGGACCCTTACAATATATTAAGATGATTCTGATTATAAAGTATAACATCTGTTCTGTTTCAGCTCAGTTCATCAGAAGAGATCAGAAGCAGAGCCCAGCTGTGTGTCTATGAAGAGTGACTGCTCTATGGATCCGCCAATAACATTTAAGAGTGAAGATTTACAGCCTGGACTCAGGTATGACACTTATATGATGTTTTGATTTACAATTTATATTATCATATATTATAAAGTGCTCTTTATGAATGTGATAATAATAATTAGGTAATTTGTTACCTACAGAAAATTAATGATTAAGTTGAATCTCTCTCTGTTTTAGTTCAGTTCATCAGAAGAGATCAGAAGCAGAGTCCAGCTGTGTGTCTATGAAGAGAGAGACATCTGTGATTCAGTCTTTAGATTTTAAGAGAGGAGTCCTCGACACACTTAGATCAAATCTGCTGAAGAAGTTTGAGTGTCTGTGTGAGGGAACAGCGACGCAGAGAAACCCAACACTGCTGAATGAGATCTACACAGAGCTCTACATCACAGAAAGTGAGAGAGGAGAGATCAATAATGAGCATGAGGTGAGACAGATTGAGACACAATCCAGGAGAGAAGTAACACAGGACACATCCATCAAATGCAATGATATCTTCAGACATTTACCTGGACAAGACAAAGACATCAGAACAGTGCTGACAAAGGGAGTCGCTGGCATTGGAAAAACATTCTCTGTGCAGAAGTTCATCCTGGACTGGGCCGAAGGGAAAGAGAATCAGGACGTCCAGCTCATATTTCCACTTCCTTTCAGAGAAATCAACTTGATGAAGGACAAAACACTCAGTCTTTCAGATCTTCTTCATGTCTTTTTCCCTGAAACTAAAGAAATGGAAATATCCAGCGATGAATATAAAGTGTTGTTCATCTTTGATGGTCTGGACGAGTGTCGTCTGTCTCTGGACTTTAAGAGTAAAGTGAAACTGTGTAATATATCTGAGTCAGCCTCAGTGGATGTGCTACTGATGAACCTGATTGTGGGGAATCTGCTTCCCTCTGCTCTCATCTGGATCACCTCCAGACCAGCAGCAGCTGTTCTCATCCCCTCTGAGTGCGTCCATCGAGTGACAGAGGTACGAGGTTTCAATGAGCCACAGAAGGAGGAATACTTCAGGAAGAGGATCAGTGATCAGAGTCTGGCCGACAGGATTATCTCACAGCTGAAGTCCTCCAGGAGTCTATTTATCATGTGTCACATCCCAGTCTTCTGCTGGATCTCAGCCACTGTTCTTGAGAAGATCTTGAGTCGAGCAGAGACTGGAGAGATTCCCAAGACTCTCACTCAAATGTACACACACTTCCTGATCCTTCAGACCAACATCAAACATGAGAAAGACTATGAGAAGAAGGTGACGGATGAAGATATGATCCTCAAACTGGGGAAGTTGGCTTTTCAGCAGCTAGTGAAAGGAAACCTGATCTTCTATGAAGAAGACCTGAGAGAGTGTAACATTGATGAGACAGAAGCATCAGTTTATTCAGGACTGTGCACTCAGATCTTCAGAGAGGAGCTGGGCTTGTTTCAGGGTAAAGTCTTCTGCTTCGTTCATCTGAGCCTTCAGGAACATCTAGCAGCTCTATATGTACACCTCTCCTTTACAATTGAGAAGAGAAATGTGTTTGATCAAACCAAACAAAGTCTGTTGCCTAAGGTTTTAAGCTGGATGAAGTCACTATCTGAGCTGCATCAAAGAGCTGTGAACGAGGCTCTACAGAGTAAGAATGGACACCTGGATCTTTTCCTGCGGTTTCTTATGGGCCTCTCAGTGGAGTCCAATCAGACTCTCTTAAGAAAAGTACTGACACAGACAGGAAGCTGCTCCTACAATAAAAAGGAAACAGTTCAGTTCTTCAAAGAGAAGATCAGGGAGAATCACTTTTCAGAGAAATCCATCAATCTGTTTCACTGTCTAAATGAATTGGGTGATGATTCACTGATGCAGGAGATCCAGGATTATCTGAAATCTGGAGAAATAAGAGAAATCAAACTTTCCTCTTCCCAGTGGTCAGCTCTGGTTTATGTGTTGCTGACATCAGAGCAGAAGATGGATGTTTTTGATCTAAAACAGTTTATTGGAGAACAACATACAGGAGACTATGTTCTTCAGTATCTGTTACCTGTGGTTAAAGAATCCAGATCAGTTCGGTAAGTAACACTGAAGATCAATACACTTTAAAAACATGTTCATGATATAGCTTGTGTTTTTACTAAAATTAATTTGAATGATCACATTTCTGGTAGTGAACCGGAGAGTTTTGGGAGACTCACTAAACCAGTCGATGAGGTCTTTGTGTGATCTGTGTAACAGTTCCTCCAGAATTTTGCAGCACTTTTTCAGATTTTTTTCAAATTTATGGCAACACTTGTGCCATTTATTGTGGTGTTTTGCAGTAAAAATATAACATTCATCTGAAAATATATTCTTCTGACATCAAGAACTATTGTGCTCTGTAACATAAAAAGAGAAGATTAAAAATTTTAAAATATATATTAATCAACATTTATCTTCATATTACTCTTTAATATTAAACATTTTTTAATTTTTAAGTACTCAAATTTCATTTTAATCAGTCTTTTGCATTTTAACGAACCAGTAGATATTTATCAATTTTAGAGCATGCCAACAATGCATTAACTAATCCAAACAAATGCAAACAATGCATTAACTTTTGCAAGTAATTAATCTAAAGTTATCTAATATAATTCTATAGACTGCCAACTATGCATCATCTCCACATAATTGACAAAAGAAATGTGAAAACCAACGTTTCATTTTTTTATATTTATATATCAGTATAAAGTGTGTGTAAAGCTAGAAATAAGATCAAAATCTATTCAGTCATCCCTGGTTTCCTCTAAAAAGCTGCAGAGCTATTAGTTGTAGTACAAGAAAACCAAGGCCCTAAGAGTTTGGTTAGTAGTTAACCTCCTTTGGCTTAATAACACCAGCTTGTTCACCAGCTTTCATCATTCACTAAGTTTGAGAAAGCATATTTGTATAATTTGGCCGAGGTACTCGCATGTAGATCTTTCCAGAACACATCCAAATCCACCTCCACCTCAAACTTTTCAAGTAAGAAGTTAGTTCATTTTGTTGCACATCACTGAAATGTGGAATGGCCTTGCAACACATTGTTATCTAAGGTTCAAACACCCTGACCTCCTGGTCAACCTTGTTGAGTTTATCCTCTGCACTGCTGTATGTTGAGTCTGTGTCTTAATTGCAAACGGGAGTCAAAGGTTCTTAAAGTACTGTGAACATGTTTCATACTGATGCTCCTTACTGGCAACGAAGGAAAAAAAAAACTTCCAGATAAAATAAATCTAAATATCTTGGTTGTCACTGTATGTCTGCTCTGGAAGATGCTGAGAAACTGGAGGATAACCTTGTGTCTGTCAGCCATGATGAAGATCTGGCCATTTAAAGATTGAGTCTTAAATTGTCTCATGAACTCTTTACACCAATGGTGATGAATGTCTGAGATTAAAATATACAAAAAAAGAATGAGTCTAAGCAAGGTTCACCCCAATGGTAAATGTAATTACATTTCTGAAAATGAAGACAAAGAATACAACTAGACTATGATATTATTTAATCTATGATATTTTGAATTTCCTGTGTTTATTTTCTGTCCTCTATTTCCTATGTTCCTAAATATGAGTGCATTTGGTTTCATAAAAATAAATAAATATTATTAAAATAAAAATAGTAATAAAAAAATCTGACCTTTAAGGACAATCTGGGCATATAAGAAGTTTCAGTGCAAAAACAAAGAAGCACACAATAGGGTCAGAAAACATTCTAAGCACTACCTTGCTGGTCAGTCTCAACATTACATTGGAACAATTGGTCTAGAATTGGTTACCATATACTATAAGACTTATCAGTATTCCCCATAACTCCATACCGAACTCTTTCCATGTGCAATATTCCAGTAAGATATGTCAACCAGGTCTTAAACTGAGGAAAAGTGTCTGATTTCCACAGCCTGAGAATGAGACTCTTAGCAATAATCATTCCTTAAATGATGGTACTTTGTACAGACACATTATGATCTCACAGAGAAACAGAATAACCATATAATACTATTTCAGGACCAAGTATAAACACACAACCATTCAAGATTCAAGATTTTATTTGTCACATAAAATTTTCAATCTTGTAGTGAAATGTTATTCTGGTACATTCCAAGACTGTGCAGAGGAGAAAGAAAGAAATGTATTTACATGTAGAATGTAAAATAAATACTTACAACAAAAAATATACATCAAAATAACAATATATAAAGACAATAAAATAAAGTGTAAAATATATCAATCAATCAATCATTTTTATTTATATAGCGCTTTTAACAACACAGGTTGCATCAAAGCACTGTACAGTATAATGACAGGGATGTATAATGACGAGAGTGACCAATTTCTTATTAAATGCAGAGACGGTCTCTGTAGTCAATTCAACGATAGTCACTAGAAGTTAAGTGTCCCCAACCAAGCAAGCCAGAGGCGACAGCGGCAAGGAAACAAAACCCCATGCATACAGAATAGAGAAAAAAAAACCTTGGGAGAAACCAGACTCAGTTGGGGTCAGTTCTCCTCTGACCGGACGCCCAGCACTTAACTTCCAGTTCAATTTTAAACGCAGCTGTGTCAGGTAGTGTAAATGACTTAGTGTGTGCGTGTGCGTGTGTGCATCAGGAATGTATGTATATGTAAATACATGTATGTACATGTCAGAGAACCACTTAAATATGTCAAACCAAGAATCTTAAAGTATTGGACATGTCAAAGAGTCTTCTGCAGATTTACATCGGTCACAAATAGAAGAAATGGCAGGAAAAAATCTGTGCAGTTATAATTTTGAATAATGCAGTCTATGCATCATTTTAAACTGCATTAATTGATGTCTAGAATTAATATAACAAGATAGAATCCTGCTGAGGCCCTCCTCCCATACATCAGCCTCAATCCGTATGCCCAGTTCCTCTTTAAAAAATAAGAGGAATGATTCATTTCTAGAGAAAATAAATTTACAAAATCGGAAATTAAATGTTTGGAATCAGGTGAGCCCAACAATAGCCTATAAATCCTTCTTTCTTCCGGGAGAGATTCAAAATTAGATACTGCTGTAACAAGGACACGGAGGCTGTGTTTGAATCCATGTACTGTAGTTTATTTAGGGCTGAGACAATAATCATAAACGTGAAGGTAAGCAGAAGGTCAGAACCAGTTCATCAATCCAATCCAGTAAACAATACAGAAGGGCAAATCCAAAGGTCGTAAAACATGTAAACAGGCAATGATCATACACAAGATTAGCAAGAGGCAGAGATAAAAAAACGCTTGATAAAGCAGGTAATACTGGCAATACTTTGCATTGTATTCTTGGAGGGCCTCTGGTTGTAAAGGCTTCCAAACAGGAAATGAAGGCAGAAGAAGCAGAGGGTGAGCCCAGCTAGTACTCAGGTGAGGGCTCCCTCTGCTGGCTGGGTGTTACAACTGCATGACGTACATAATTTAATCTGTAAATGCCAAAAGAAGTGTGTTGTGGGGAGAGAAAACTTCTCTTTTAGTTGAGAAAATGAGACAAAATGTTTGTTAATATATGAATTCTGCTGGGTGACCATACCACTCTGCCTCCAGGTGTTGAATGTCAGAGATAGAAGGGGAAATGCATGCAAAAATAACAATGTCAGGTAATTTGCAGCCTTTCTTAATTTTACACCATATTTTCAAACAGTTTAAAACAACAAAATAATCAATCTTATTAATCTGCAAGTGATATAGCAAAGTAGACTATTTTTAATTTCATTTTTTTCAATCGCAACCCAGGGGGTGTATCAGTGGGGATTTCCACTTTATAATCATCCTGCCAGCAGACAAGGGCTCTGGCATTTGCTGCCCAGTAGTAGTGTAAGAAACATGGTAGCCCTAGTCCACCTTTACCTCTTGACTTCTGTAAATGTATCTTTATGGATATTCTGTGAGCTTTAAAGCCCCAGATAAAAGGGAGAGTTAATGAATCTAATGTTTTAAAAAAAAAAGACTTTGTCAAATAAATGGGTGTTTATACAGCCTATTGTTGAGACTATTTCACTCAAACGGCTCTTTACCAGGAAGGATCAACTCAAGCAAAATAAAACACAAGACAAGTTCTTTGGACTTTTGGACTGCGCTGTTGGTTGCTAGCGGGAGAAAAAGCAGGTTTCTCTCTTTTGCCTCCAAAGCTCAGATCACAAGTAGCTTTATTTATAGAGGAAAGGACAGGACAAGATAAGTAAAAGCAAATGGCAAACAAGGGTTTCAAATACGTTTGTCGTATAAGTTATCACTAGCTACATATCTTTTTTGTGCATCAGAATCTTCATTCCTTCAGCTTCTCTGGCGCCTACACCAGTCCAAGATATTATATGGAGGTCATGTCATAACCTAGAACAAGAAGTGCTATAACAGATGGAAACTGAAACTGAAGGGTCACAGGTGCATAATGTCAAGACACAACTCCAACACCTACCATAGAAATAGGAAGTGTCCTCCATTTGCTTATGTTTGTCTTCAAATCTTCTAAATTTATTAAGAAAAAACTACTTAAAAATTAATTTGGGTTTTTGGGGCAGAATAACTCCAAGATCAGCACCTAAAGACATAAATTAATTATATATTGCTAGCGGGAGAAAAAGCAGGTTTCTCTCTTTTGCCTCCAAAGCTCAGATCACAAGTAATTTTCAAAGACCATAGAAAATTATTTTATAAGATCTATAAGATCTAAGAGTACAGGAACTGACTGTTTTGGATCTGACACAAAAAGAACAATATCGTCTGTGTATATGAAGATGTAATGATTTCCCAGACTTACAGGCTTGATAGGTGAATGATTTCTAATAATGTTTGCAAGAGGCTCAATCTACAGAAAGACTTGTGTCTTAGTTAAAAAAGAATAGTCTCTGCTAGGGGGATGTGTCATTCTCCATATATGAACCAGGTTCATAGAGGACGTTAGGTTATTTATACAGGAGTGGAAGGCAACTGGATTATTTGGGCTGACCTGTTCAAACAATGATTAACTACACAATTAAAATCACCATCTACAATCACATGTGAATCAGTGAAATCAGTAGTTTCTCTGGGTAGATGATCCTTACACTGGCACTCCGGAGATGCTTCTAAACATCATTAATTTCAGCCGGAAGATCTGGAAAGATGTGTATTGGTCTGCCCTCGTTGTGAAAAGGAAACTGTTGACAAACCAGTTGAAGTATTTTTTTCCTCTTTGGAAAGTGATGAATCCATAAATTCATAAAAAAAGGGCTTCATTCTCTGATTGTATTTTCGCACACTTCTGCTCAATGTGAGAGAGCAGACGGTCAAAATCTGCAGTAGCATGTACAACCTCAACTGATTCTATCCCAGAGCCTCAAAAAGGATGCCTGAGTGGACACCAAAGATGCTTCCATAAAAAACTAATCGGTCGGTCATCATTTTGCTCATATTCTTTAATGTCAAAAAATACTGCTAGATTCAGCTTCAGACTCAAAACCAGACTCAGAGACTGATGCGGCCTGTTCTGCCATCTCCAGCTGTGACTGAGCAGGAGGATCATTCAATGGTTTACCCTTTCGGTTTTAGGCTTTGTGATTGTATAATTCTTTACTAATCAACATTATGTAAAGATACAAGTGAAACCCAGAGTAATCACAGTAGTGACCGAAAAATATAAAATATAGAGAGGAGCTTCACTAAAACATGACTACTCCATTCAGTACTCACTAGCGCCCCTGTGTTTATATATTTTTTGTTAATTTGTAATAATACAAACCTACTGCAATTGAATCCATTCTTCCCATTCCAGTTGTTTTACAAATAAATGAATTGAAAGGAAGGCCATTTACTTTTTTTTTTATCTAATTGTTTGTCTTGTTCTTTACACAGGCTATGTGGATGCAAACTCACTGCTCAGTCTTGTGAAAGTTTGTCTTCAGTTTTACAATCCTCAAACTCAAACATCCTGAGAGAGCTGGACCTGAGTAACAATGACCTGCAGGATTCTGGAGTGAAGCTGCTCTCTGAAGGACTGAAGAGTCCAAACTGTCATCTGCAGATTCTGAGGTAAAGGCTTTTAATAAAACACATAAGCAAAATGTGTTTATCCAATTAAAAAGCTTGAAATATCATTTTAATATAATTATCCAGTCTGCCTCTCCAGACTGAATAATTATATCCAGTAGTCGTAAGGGTCAAGTTTTTAAAATGAAGATTTATACATCAGCTTAAAGCTGAATAAAGCATTGATATGTTTATTTTTAATGGTTTATTAGGATGACAAATATTTCCAAGAGAGACTTCCAAGAGTCTCTCCAAGAAACAAATATCAGCAAATCTTAGGTTCCAAAAAAATCAAAATCAGATAAGAAAAAGAAAATTACCTTTATAGTTTTAGAAATGTTCTTAGCAATGCTTATTATGAATCAAAAATTATGTAACGAATTAGATTTAAAATAATTAAAAATAAATGTTTAAATTCAATCTAAGAATTAACTGTAGAAGAAATTTTCAATTATTTCATCTGTTTGTCCACAGAGCAGACAATATAATTATTTATCAATTCTAGGAAAGGTTATTTTCCTGGCCAAGGAAGAATAGCTTTTCTACTCTGCAGTACTAGCATTAATTTAGCATGTAGCAAGGGTCAACATTCAGTGACTTCAAATTGTGAGCAGCACCCAGAGACAATCAATTGTGAACAAAAGGGATTTAATAAACAAGGCTATAGATAACAGACAACAACTTAAACAAAACACATATAAATAGGATAAAGGAAAGTAAGGAAGAGAGACAAAATAGGGGAGCAAAAGAATGGCAGTATTACCCATTAATTAACCACAACCTAGTGAGAATCATCAGAGAATTAAACAAATTTACTCAAACTTAAACACGCATCCAACTAGTTACTAGTTAAGAGTTACTTGCATTAGTTTTTGTTGCTGCAAAAGAATCCTGATGCGGTAGACAATAAGTTTTTGATGACTTTTTTAGGTGTGAGTTGAAGATTTTCCTCTGGTTCCCTTTGAAGGTTGGAAAGTCCATAGTGAGATATCAAAGTTATTTGAAGGTAACTACCAGAAGGTTGGACTCAAGAGTTGAGTCTGTAGAGTATCCGTCTAAAAGAAAAGAAGATTTTGAGCCTTGAATAGTCAGTGTTAGGGACTTTTGATAGTTGCCTGGTTTATTAGGTTATGACAATATTCATCCAAGAGACAAATATTTGAAAATCAGCGATTTGAAGCAAAAAAAAAAAAAAAAATCACCTTTATAGTTCTCTAAAAGTCCTTAGCAATATATATTACAATTAAAAAGTAAGTTTTTAAACATTTAATTGACAATTTATTGTCAAAATATCTTCATGTAACATGATTTTAACTTTAGATCCTAATCATTTTTGGCATAAAAATAAGAAAGTACAATTTTGACCCATGAACTCTTTTACATTATTCCCATGTGACTTGGCATGTTACACAATAGAGGCAGTTTTGAACAGATGACATTTATATTGAGTCATAATGCAATAATTTAATTAATACATTGTTGGACTACTCCTGTGATGGTCAGGTCAAACGATTTCTTAAATTAAATTAATTCAGTTGTTAATAGGCACTTACCTAAATCCGCAATAAGTTTTGTGGCTGATGAGTGGAAAACTACTTTTTAACATACAATAATGGAATATTTACAGCATGGAAGTTTGAGGTTCAGTTCAGGCAATAAATGAAGAGTAAACTTATCATCCATCGTGGTTCTCATTACACAGTCCTTCTACGTCATCACCATGTAGCGTGCGTTATAAGTCAAATGATAGATCTCTTAAACGGCACACCACACAATAACATGGTACATGCAAATAAATAGTTTTGTCCGTTATAACACAGCCTGTGTGAACGGAACAGGTTGTCATCTGTCACATCAATTTCACATTGAGCCGTATTTACTACACACAGCCGTTGTTCACTGACAGACTGAACAAAAACCATGCTGATAATGAATGTAATTTTGAGCAGCTCATCAGTGAACAAATGCTGTGTGTAATAAATACTGCTCAATGTTAGCCAGTGATTTTTGGTGCATCCCTAATTTTAAATGTTTTTGTGATTCAAACAGCTAGTAGGTGTCTAATAAAGTGCAGCAGAACAACATGAAGAATATCAACTCTCTTAGGATTCCTATGAAATGTAACTAAACGAAGTGGGCAGGACTTGGCCAATGAACTCTACCTTGTATTCATAGTTTTCAGTAACATGACCGGTTTGAATATCTGGAGGACAAAACATCCATAAAACTGCAGAACAAATGTGCGATCTTTCACCAAGCCAGCAGAGGGAGCCCTTACCTCTGGATGATCTGCGATCACTCCCTCTGCTTCTACTTCCTGTTTCAAGACTATAAATTCTGAAGCAGGCTCCTCACCTGCAGGTTGCATTGTTTGATTGATTATTTGTCTGTTCCTAGTTAGCCTAGCCTTGCGTTTCCCTTGTTATAGATTCTTTGGTTTTGACCCTGCCTGTCTCTGATACTTTGATTGTTTGCTGCCTGACCCGACCTCTGCCTGTTTTTTTGATTCTGTTGTTGCCTTGACTCTTATACTCCTGTTTGCTGTGATTCGACGCCTGCCTGCTTTGACCATGCCTTCATCCAATAAAAGCCTGCGAATGGATCCTGGAATTCCTGGAATTAGTCAGCCTTTAAGAACAAGCAGAAGCTGTTTTTTTAAATAATGGGAGGAAGCAAGAAAATTGCATTAGATGTCACGATTCTAAAGGAATAATTCATGGATATTTCATGAATGAATAAAAGGATCACTGCTGTGTTTTCAGATTGTCTGGCTGTATGGTGACAGAGAAAGTGTCTTCAGCTCTGACTTCAAACCCCTCACACCTGAGAGAGCTGGATCTGAGCTACAATCATCCTGGAAATTCAGGAGTGAAGCTGCTCTCTGAAAAACTAGAGGACTCAACCTGCTCATTGGACAAAATCAAGTATGTCTTGCAGAAAGATTTTAGATTTTTCATTTTCAGTTCCTCAGAGACTACGTGCTGTATGTGTAGGGATGCACAATAATGATCAGTCGATATGTAAAGCACATTTTCTCAGTAAAGCCGGTTCTTTAATCATCGGTGAATGCAATCAGGTGGATGATTTCACATTCAGCAGCATTTACTTCACAGAGCCATTGATGATGAGCCATGATGAGCTGCGCAAAACCATGTTTATTATCACTTGTCAGTGAACAATGGCTGTGTGTAGTAAATACAGCTCAGTGAGAAATCACGCACCTGATTGCATTTACCATTGATTACAGAACTGGCTTTATTGACAAAATACACATTACATATTGGCCAATCGTTATCGTGCATCCATATATATATATATTGTACTGTGCAAAAGTCTCTAGTATTTTCACCAGCCAGAAATAGTTTAATGTGTTATTTTTTATATTCTGCTGTAGTGTGTCATTAAGAAACATTAGTTTACTTTTCCAAACATTAATTTAGCCATTAATTGTGATAATTCAGTGAGATTTGTGTTTGACAACAGTCAGTGCTCCACACAGAGATCTGATCTGAAGATTATCCAGTCAGTCTGGAATGACATGAAAAAAGTAGAACTGATTCAGACTAAATCTAGAAGAACTGTGGAGAACAATGTCTCCAAGATGCTTCAAGAAATCATAGTGTCATGTCCTATTCGATCTGAACCTAAAATACATTTGGTCAATATAGCTGGCATTGTCCACTTCCAAGACACAAGAAGTTTTACTGCAGAAGCTTTTAAAGCACAAGACAAGGTGACAAGACTGCTTTTTGCTTTGAAAAGACATGCTAGCTGAGGAGAGTTTTCTCAAAGCTGACTAAATGTGATCGAGAATGGATCATTTTGACAAAGTACATGAATCTGTGAATCTTTTTCAGTAAAAAGTTAAATAACAGCTGAAATGTTTTCAGAGAAAAAGCAGTGTGTTATAATGGTGAGGGAAAAACCATTTATTAAAAATAAAGGCTCTATTGCCAAAGCATACAGCTGACCAGACATATGACAATCTTGTTTTATCCCTCTTTTCACTTGGATCGCTACAATTAAACTTTACAGCACCAGTTTATAATATTCTGATCCATGGTAAAAAAAAAAAAATCTATAAAGTCCCTCCATCCATCCATCCATTCGCTACCGCTTTTCCGGGCCGGGTCGTGGGGGCAACAGTCTAAGCAGGGACGCCCAGACTTCCCTCTCTCCAGACACTTCCTCCAGCTCTTCCTGGGGAACACCGAGTCCTAGGTCTTCCCCGGGTCCTCCTCCCGGTGGGACATGCCCGGAACACCTCTATTGGGAAGCGTCCGGGAGGCATCCGGAAAAAAGAGGAAAAGATGCTCGCTCTCGATGTGGAGGAGCAGTGGGTCTACTCCGAGCTCCTCCCGAGTGACTGAACTCCCCACCTTATCTCTAAGGGAGCGCCCAGCCACCCTATGGAGAAAACTAATTTCGACCGCTTTTATCCGGGATCTCATCTCATCCTTGACCCATGACCCAAAGGAGCGAAGATCGACCGGTAAATCGAGAGATTCACCTTGATAGACCAGTACAGCGACCGCATTACTGCAGAAGCTGCACCGATCTGTCTGTCGATCTCTCGATTTCTGGAAGTGCCGCCGAGGGGATCGGGCTCAAGTGGAAACGTCCACCGCATCCCGAGCCCTCGAGGCTGGATGATTGGTACTTAGGGGTGGCTTGCGCTGGTTCTCAGGGCCTCACCCCGGTACCTTTCTTCTCAGAAGTGCATGAGGAGCTTACTAGGGCATGGAAGACACCTTTCACTGCCAGAAACCGCCCCAATGGCTCCTCCTCCTACACCAGCCTTGACAGCAGTGCAGCCAGGGGTATATGTTGATCCCCCCCCAGTGGAGCAGTCAGTTGCGGTGCAGCTGTGTCCCAACGCCATTTCCACTTGGTGCGGTGATCCTGTGCTCCCCTCCCGGGCCTGTAGGAACTCATCGGCTCTGATCGGAAGTGCTCTGCAGTACACGCTATAGCATTGTTGCAGGTTCATCAGGCCAAGGCACTGAGGGACCTGCACGGGGGTGGTCATGACCCGGACGTTCTGAAAGAAGAGAGAGAGTGTGTGTGTGTGGTGCCTGTGTATGTGTGTGGTGCAACCACTCCATGTACCCTAGCAACGGAACAACGACAACCACCTAGCAACCACCCAGAACATCCTAGATACATAGTAACAACCTAGAACCTACATAATAACAACATAGAAAACACCCTCAGTGCCTTAGCAACTGCATAGCAACAGTTTGTTGTTGACTGACTCTGTGTGTGTTTTCTAGAGTTGATCATGGAGGAGAAACAAGGATTACAGCAGGAATGAAGAAATGTACGTCTACACACACACAAACACACACTCCCTCTCTTTCACACACATACGCTCTCTCTCTTACACACTCACACATATACACTCTTTCACACTCACACACACACTCTCTCTCTTTCTCACACAAACACACTCTCTCTCTTTCACACACACAGACACACACACTCTTTCACGCACATACACTCTCTCTCTCTTACACACACACACACACACACACACACACTCCCTCTTACACACACACACACATACACAACACACACACACACAGCTGTAGTGATTGTTGTGTTATTAATGTCTCTGTTCTTGTGTTCAGATGAGTGTTTTTTCACACTGGATCCAAACACAGCACACACTCGTCTCCTTCTGTCTGAGGAGAACAGAGAGGTGACACATGTGTCTCAGTCTCAGTCGTATCCTGATCATCCAGACAGATTTGATGTGTATCATCAGGTGTTGTGTAGAGAGAGTGTGTGTGGACGCTGTTACTGGGAGACTGAGTGGAGTGGACATGTGGAGATATCAGTGTCATATAAGAACATCAGCAGGAAGGGACGGGGTAAAGAGTGTTGGTTTGGATTTAATGATCAGTCCTGGAGTTTGATCTGCTCTCCTGACAGATACTCATTCACACACAATAACAGAGAGACTGATCTCTCTGTGAAGCCCATCATCAGAAGAAGAACAGGAGTGTATAAAGATATCTACAGAGTAGGAGTGTATGTGGATGAGAGCGCAGGATCTCTGTCCTTCTTCAGCGTCTCTGACACAATGAGACTCATCCACACAGTACAGACCACATTCACTCAGAAACTCTGTTCTGGCTTTTATCTGTATTTTTCTGAATCATCAGTGAAACTGTGTTGATGAATCAGAAGAGACTGATGACATTCTGCCTTCTGAACATTCGCCAAAGACTTTCATTTTCAGATTAGGGCAATGAAACTCACTTCCGCCCTCTGCATGCCCTACTGCAGAGACGGACTGAAGTTTACCGGCTGTGATCTTACTTAATGTTGCAAATCCCATTGGGCTTGTTTCTCTCTCAACAAACATTGCTTTCTGGCCACTAGGGAAGGGTTTGGGTCACTTTTACATTGAGCATCAATGTGCCCATCTTTGCAACGCCGAAAACATTATCCAGGACGAGGTAGAAGCCAGTCTGTCTCACGTACCTGAGTCAAAAGATCGGGGTCACACCTTTTCAAAATTTCCACTGGAACCTACCAGTTTGTGCATCTGACTTTTCTGTGCTTCCATTGTGACCATTTGAGCTTTTAACTCAATTACTTGGTTTTTTAACTCTGCAAGCTCTGAAGTACCCGAATCACTGAGCAGCAACTTTCTAGGCACAACTGACTCCATAGCCTGGACTTGCGCTTTCAAGTCATCTACTTCTGCTCTTAATTTTAAGAGCTCAATCGTGCCCTTAAAATCAACCTGTCCATTCGTAGAGCCTGGAATCTTCAGAGTAACTACCCGTGGCTGAACGCCTGATGGTCTGTTTTTATTTAGGTCACTTTTAACAGGTTTTTTATCTCCCACTTCAGTTGCCTGAGTAACTTCAAATATACCACTGGAGATGCTTGAGGGCTGACAAGAAACTGTCCAGTATTTTTCTAATGCGAGACAAGTTAGAAATGGATGGGTCATCAAGCAAGAAATCCACACTTGCCCTTCAGGTATCAAAGTCTGGTTCATTAGCAGGTCATGGAAGTTTCCCTGAAAATGACCTCAACCACACAGGAACATACTGAGTTGATGCAGCATCTGTAGGCCTCACAATATGTTCGACTACTACTCGTTGTACATTAGGGGGATTTACATTAGGGTGCTGCGGGTTCTGCCAGTGTTAAACCACTCACTAGAACAGCGCCACTTTCTCACATTTCACAATGTCCATAATCTTGCAATAAGAGCATTGTTTGCACTACTTCTAACTCAATGAGAAGTTTCTATTGTTGTGTGACACTTCAAATTCTCCTGGCTGGCTCGCCACAATTTTGTAACCCTCTCTCTCTTTTTGACACAGACAAGAAGAAATTCTGTGTATGATGAGATTATTCAGAATACTAAGTTTGTCTGCGGAGAATAAGGATGTCACAACAACAATGAACCAGAAACACAGCGTATTAAGTTGGACCAAATGTATTAATCTTCTTTGGAAAAGTGTTAGATTTCAATAAATATATACATCAATATGGAAAAGTACAATGCAGTTCTCAACCCAAATAAACAAAATTAAATTTCGAGAACTCTTCTGAATTCACATTGAGGACGAAAGAAAAGAAAACAAAAGCAACACAAATAAACAGTAAAAGAAAAAAACCTGTTTAAATCTCTTAATCAATGCTTATCTCTTAAAATTTCCTAATTAGATATCTTTTCTTTAGTCCAAATACTCAAAAAAAGAAAAAACAATGAATTGCAAATAGATTTACACATATATATATATATATCCCTTGACATATATTTTCAACCTCAGGTTTCAAAACGGGTTGATTCAAACAAAAAAAACAATTCATTACCAAATTATATTCGCAACCTTGAATTGCTCCTTGAATTGTCTTTCCTCTGTGAATCGAATCTTATGAATAATGAAACCGTTGTATGTGCTGCGAACTCAATCTCCTACCATCCAAATCGGCAACAAACTAAGTTTCACGCGATCCCAATCCTCAATTTGGTCCGTGGCTCGCCAGTCCCGACTCCCTCCACGAATACAGGAGTTAGAACGAAATGAAATGCAGAAATTTCAATCCAATAAGCATCTGTCCAACGCAGCAGTTCACAGCTTTCACTCGATCAGACAACAAGGACATTCAATAAGTAAACGAATATTTTCTTTCGAAGAAAAGGGGAAAAAAGGAGAGAGAGAAAAAAAAAAAACCCTGACCAATACTCAATCTTGAATAAACTGATCTCTTTTTTCCTGAGACACTTAGTTACATCTTCTTTTGTTGCATATCCATATGGTAGAAAATACCAATATCTAAAGAAAATATCTATTTTAACAGATATTGTATACAAAATGTTAACGAACTATGCAATAACCATAACTATGTGTGTCACATGTTGTAAATCTGTTTAACTTCTCTTCTTCTCATACAATTTGATTCTTCACTCAAATTCTCTCTAACCACATATAACTTTCATTTTAGTCCAAAAATCACCACAAAAAAATAATTCGGGAGAGCTACAACTCGCGTCTTCTCTTCCAATCTGAAGAACGTGAGTTCCTTCCCTCGTGCAAAATCCGGCAACTGAAAATGCCTTATGCAGCAAAACCGAATCCTTATTGGTTGTTCTACCCAAAGACAAAATTATTTTACTGTCCATTTTAAACGCCCATGAACTATACATAAACTATATACAATAAAGAAAATTTATCCATTTATCTCTTTCGATCATATTTTAATGCTATTAGTAACCTGGGTTACACATGCATTAATCAACACAAATCTTACTTGAACACTTCTATCCATTGCTTGGAATACATCACGGTGAAATTAGATTTTTTCTGTATTATGTAGATGGATATTATGAGCTTAATGGTGATAGAATAGCTTTGGAATTTAGGGGTTGTTTTTGGCACGGATGTACTTGTCGTTTTAATCCTGGCGATTTGAACCCCGTATCAAAAATACCTTTTGGGCAACTAAGAAGAATGTCTGACCACAAGATGGAAGTTCTGCCCAACAGTTATCAACTTCGCGTTCTTACAATTACAGAATGCGAATGGGAGAAAGCTAAACAAAATGATCTGGATGTCATAGTGTTTATGGCCAATTACAAATCAGATGAGAGGCTTAACCCTCATAAATGATATCATAAATGATCATCAAATGATATCATAAAGCATCCAAGGATGAACGTGTTTCATATTTTTACGTAACGTCTCTATACCCCTATGTACAATCTTGTCAAAATTATCCAATAGGTCATCCTGTGATCATTTAAAAGATTTTGAGCCGGCGGAGACGTATTTTGGTTCTTACCACCTCTAGGACTGCTCCACCCCCTTTTCCCTTTCAAATCTTGCGAGGGTAAACATTTGTTTGCTCTCTGTTGCACATGTGCAGAACTCCAACTTCAGAATTCATGTCACCATAGTGATGAAGAAAGGTACCTTTCAGTTGTCTGGACATCTGTCAAGCTTTCCAAGGCCATCGAAATAGGTTATTCGGTTGTCAGAATTGTGGAAGTATGGCATTTCCCCCAAACAATTGGGATTTACTTCACTCAAAAAAGGCTGGTAAATTTACAAACATTTGCCAAGTAAAAGCCTATCAATAATTATTTATAAGTAAATGAAGCCCATGAGCTGAAAGCACGCATTTGTGAGATTCTTACAACCCAACAGTACCTCGTTTCCCTCAATGACAATGATGGCGTCATCTATGTTGGCATCTCCTGCAGTGATGCCCAGTACAACAATCTTCATTACATGATTGGTGAAGCTATGTTTACTCATGTCTCTGCTGACATCCTGTCAAATAAACTGCTGTTCAAATAAAAAGTGCAAAGTGGTTACAATACTGTACAGTAAGTTGCATGTTCTCTTTAATTTCATGTGATAAGTGCTCCACACAGAGATTTGATCTCGCCATTATTAAATCTGTTATAAAATGATAAAAAGATTTTTAAAACATTTTCTTGATATGCTTGAGATAGTTTTTCACGTAGATTTGCATTTTGCAAACATTGCCATGTTTTTTCTTTATTTAGGCTTTCTTAGTTTTGTCTCTTTCTTCATATTATAATAGACAGACTCGATGATAGTGAGACCAAATCTTCAAATGTTATGACTCCCTGTGTATACAAAAATTTCACTGGTTTATTAGAAATAATCACAAAAGTAATGTTTAGGAACATAAAATGATATTTCATTGCTGACAAATACAGCAGAAAGATGATAACTAATGTGCACAAAACATAGACTTTTGCAGCATTGTACATATCTGAAGTCAAAAGAACAAAATATGAATTCATCTACTAATGTACCTGGTAGTTTTCAATGAGCTCCTCAGAGGATTCTTCCAGGTAGGGAAGCAGGCAGCGAATCACAGCATCTCGCTTATCTTCAACTTGCTGTTAAAAAGAAAAGGAAATTGCAGTGAACAGTAACACAGTTTTGGTAAACTTCCATCTTATAAATGCATATATACACTATGTCCTGAATTATTAGGCAAGTTCAAATTGGGGTCATATTTTTTTCCCAAAAACATTTTACCAACCCAAACCACATCACGAGCCAAAATAGAAATTTAACTCAGACTAAAAGTTACAATTATTAAATGCCAACAAGAAGGATGCAATAGTAATGCAATCATAGAATTATCAAATTTAAGGAATGACCATTGGGCAGTTTGATTGATGGCACAGTCGTACGGCAGATGAGGAGGTAAGGATGTGGCTCGAGACTTACTGAAGACCAGACAAAGATTCCAGAGAGATCAGCGGTCTCCATCTGAAACACAGAAGACAGGGAGACAGAAGACAAGGCAGCACCCAAACATGAAGCATGACAGGACTGACTCCAATCCACGTGAGGCTTGTGCTGCACCAACAACGGGTGCCCGAGGACAACAACCCATATGAAAAAAAACTGTATAATTCATATACAGCAACCATATATCTTCCTTACTGAATTCAGCCAGATTTACCTTCTGTGTTTCATACAAGTCCAATATATGTCCTACACAAAATCAGACCGGTTATGGCCACTTTCATATTAAAAAGCACACATAAAACATGTAGGGGATTTTAGGGTCATATATGAAAACTGCATAAATTCTTATATGAATTTTACATTAAAACAGTATGAAAAAATATTAAAAATAATTAGGAAATTACTAATACTCGTATACAAATTATTTAAAGTTCTTATATAAAATTATATGCTAGTGTAATTGAAGTCATATAGGATTTATTTACATTTTGTGTAGTTTCTTTATAGGTTTCTTTATATATTTCATACATATTTTATACTGTTTTAATAGGGAAACTGTGTGCCTGCTCTTGAAGTTTTATGTTTCCATCTAATTGCTTATATTGCATCAATAATATTGTTGTAACTCTACATATAATTATCATACATGATTTCAGTCAATATTAAAATATGTAGGCATATACTAATCATATAGGATTTCAGTCAATGACTTACACAAATTTGCATTGGAACGCTTATTTATTTAAACTCAATGAAGATGACAATTAAATTATACTACAAGTAATATAAAATTTCAAATAGCAAACAAAACATTGCTCTGGAAAAAAAACAACAAAAAGTTGATACAACAGTAAATACACACTGTCATAGCCATCAGTTATCAAAGAGCATCAAGGTTTCCGAATGTTTTTGTGTTTTTTTCTTTCCTCTTATTTCTGTTAATTTGGCATTGATGGCTGCACCAATGCTGGAGGGCACCACGTGAGGCCACTTTTGCAATGTTGCTCCTGTGAGACAAATGAAAAAAAGGTGGCCTACAGTTAAGGACTACATAAGTCTAGTGTTTAGGGATCCTAGAAGATCCCCAAATGGAACCCCAGAAAGTTGTGAGACAGTGAGGGCATTTACATGCACATTCTTAAGCTGATTATGCTTAATAAACCGAAAACACACTTGGTCATGTAAATGCGGTAACAGGTTTTCTTTTATCGTAGTAATGTCATAAACGGCATAAGCATAAAGTGGTCAGAACAGGTAGTTTTTTTGCCTCTTACTCAGATTTCGTGTAGCATGTAAACGCAGTGGCCCACTTTCTGTCGGCTTATTAAAGTGTGCTATTCATGACAGGAGCGCACCGTTACTGCAGATTTAAGCACATCTAGACAGAGCAAACGTCTTGCAGAACAGAAAGAAGGACTTTTTCATGACGAATAACATTATAAAGGTGTGTTCTCATCTCGTGCAGCATAAGTAGAAGTGGTTCAGTCACAATGCTCCATCTATAACTGCATAAGAGGATCATATATAAGCTGCAAGTTCCCTGCTGATATTTTGCAAGTTTTAATTAACATCACAACCGATGAATTTATGGAATACTCGGGAGTCAGATACGCAAATGATTATATTTTGATGTCACTACAGGAAAATAACTTGATTTATGAATGAAGTCATGTAAACACAGCTTACTTGTATTGTCAGGTTACTGATGAGCATATAAACAGGGGAAAACTTATTATTTAAAAAAAAAAAATGTGAGTTATCAGCTTACTGGTGTGCATGCTCAGTGCTGGGCAAGTTACTCTGAAAAAGTAATAAAATTACAGTTTTCTTCTTTTATGAGTAATCATATTACTGTTCTGATTGCTTTGTATAAACATTAATTAGTTAAATTACTAGTTGCATTACTTTTTTTTTTTTTTTTCAGTGGCAATATCCATGACATTTACATGAAATGCCAGCATAAACTCTCCTGTTATATATTTATTAAAACATTAACTAAAGCAAGCATAGGCTGCTGTGTACATGGCAGAATGTCAGCAAATAGCTCTGCTTTTATAATTTGTAGTTCATCGCAATCTCACAAATCTTTGTCATAACACAATTAATATACAGTACAGACCAAAAGTTTGGACACACCTTCTCATTCAAAGAGTTTTCTTTGTTTTCATGACTATGAAAATTGTAGATTCACACTGAAGATTCAAAACACTGAACTGGCAAGATAGCAACATCAAAACTATGAATGAACAGGTTTTAAATACTTTAAATGAAGCTGCTTTTTTTCTTGCCACAATACAGATTCTAACAGTCTGTTCAGTAGACTATCAGCTGTGTATCACCTTACTTCTGCACAACACAACTGATGCTCCCAACCACATTTATAAGACAAGAAATCAGTTTTTATTAAACCTGGCACCTGTGAAGGGACAACCATTTCAGGAGATACCTCTTGAAGCTCATCAAAGAAAGCCAAAGTGTGAAAGCAGTAATCAAAGCAAGTTGTCGGTGTGGCTACTTTGAAGAACCTAGAATATGACATATTTTATGTTGGCATGTATATATTTTTCCACATGTGTTCATTCATAGTTTTGATGCCTTCAGTGTGAATCTACAATTTTCATAGTCATGAAAATAAAGAAAACTCTTTTAATGAGAAGGTGTGTCCAAACTTTTGGTCTGTACTGTATGTTAGGTTTGAATCACTGTATAGCCAGCTAAAGTGTACCGACAAGCCGACAACGGCCGTTCTGATAATGAAAATATTGGACATTAAGTGCTAAGGTAAAAGTTAACCTAAGTTAATATTAGTACTAGGAATTTGTGAGCGCTTAACATTAATGTGTTACTTGGTAACACTGCAGCCAAAGTAGACTGTCACTATCATGGCCTGAAACAGACATTTCATTTCATAAACTTTACTCCCAGTGAATCACTTTGGATATAATGATAATAATATATAACTCATAGCAGCAGCTACCTGTTAATATGGACCTGCTCAATCTACACTAATTACAAATTTTCTGAACTGTTTTACAACTTACTGTAGATAGCATCCACTTTTATTTTGTCAAATGCCTGACGTTTGTGGTCCAGAATCCTTGGATTGTTCCTCGAAGATTGCTCACGAGGAGCACATCAATTGGGAACACTGCTGTCAGGAGTGTTCTCGGGCAAATCAGGAGGCAGAGTTATTATTCTGTGCCACTACTAAAGTAGATGTCACAGAATGACTGTTAGATCCAGGAGAAATTTCCACCTGTTTTTAGAGAGTTTGAAAAAGCTTTTTTTATACAGTGTTTCCAAGGCCTGCAATACTGATTACCAAATCATCATTCAGTAATTAATGTAGTACATTACCTGTTCTGTGGATGCTGCTTTCGGTGCCGGGAGGGCTGTTGGATGGGGTCTTCAATCATATTCTGTGGAAAACCTGTCCAACTTCCAAGTCAGAGCTGACCTATTCGTTGACGAACACTGAGACTTTAGGCCATTTTTACATCATTAACCAGATTTGGTAGCTCTACAAACAAAATAAGATATGATAAAGCAATCTTTAATACCAGTTTAGCTACTCAACTACCTCTCTTTTATTTTTTGTACATATGGTCCAAAGCAAGTCGATGATGATGCAATGTCAATGAGTGCAGTTTACAAATTTACATGTACTGAGACTTGCTACATCATATACACAAATGTTGTAGCTTGGATAAGTTTAGGATAGAGTATTACCTACTCTATCCTATACTATGCTGCCTATTATAAAAAAATACAAAATTATGCCCTGAGCTATACTAACTGAGACTTGCTACAGCATTTATATCCAGTGTCTTCTTGTTGATTGGACTGCTTCTATTCTCAATTGTAAGTCGCTTTGGATAAAAGCGTCTGCTAAATGACTAAATGTAAATGTAATGTAAATGTTTGGGGTTTTTGTCATATACTTTATAAAAATGTAGTTACCAATAATTATTTTGATTGCATGCCATTAGAGTGTTTGTCTCATCTTTACATACCAAATTAAACAATATTATTGGAACAAAACAACAGTTCAATAAAAATCTAAAAGTCTGAAAATGCTTACACAATGCATGTTTTATACAATTGTGACAATGCAACATTTTCCTCCTCCAAGTCGTTCAGCTTCCAATACATGCCTTTAATTTGTTCTTCATTGTTCATTGTCATTTCTCAATTTTTCATTTGAATCCAAATCGTTCAGCTTCTTCAGTCTGTCTGTCAAGGTTTGGCTTGATCTGATCAACAATCATTTGGGCAACATTTTCTGTGGTTTGTGAACCACTGTCCTTTTCTGTTTTATATAAAGTTAAACAAGAAACAAGTAGAATTTTTTTTTTTTTATCTAAAATGAATTCAGTGCAAGTGGACAAAATCTTTTCCATGAGGGTCTGGTGTTCTCTTTCAATATACTTGTAAAGTATAAAGAGGTCTTTACTAAGTCTAGATCAAATATCAATGGAAAAATCCTTTAATTTGTCAAAACATTAATTTAAGCTAAGAGTGAGGTATCTAGCTACCAGCTATGAAAAGGCTATACAATGGAACTGTGGCAAGATAGCAACATTAAAGTTATCCTTACTTAAAGGCTACTAGGCTTAAAAATGTTAGATAAAGGATACTTTTATGACCCTGGAGAGGACATGGAAAATGACACACATTTGTCTTCTTACCTCTATAAATGTAAACATATTGACATAAAATAACTGTACAGCAGAAGATACCTAAGTGAGAGAATCTGAAGGGAGGCAGAGAGGCAGATCTCAAAGAATGTTATTCCCATCTTAAAGTCATCCACATTTTGGACATAGTCAGGTACAAAAAGTAGGTTACTTTGTTGTCTTGCTATGTAGACTTCCTTTGTATAGCCTGTTTGCCACAGCTGGTTTTACTGCTCTAAATATCAATAGGACCTATGTTTAAAAATACCAAAGACCTTTTTAAGTATCCAAACATTTAAACTCTGTACTTAAGTATATGGTGTGTGATTATTGTGATCTGAACACAAACAATCTTACCGGTGTATTCTCAACATCAGTTTCATCTGAATCTGTATATCTTGATGGTGAGACTGAGGCTTGTTACTTGCATCAGACTCCAACCCCAGTAATTCTCTAATTTTAGCATTAGTGTGATATCGGTTGTCTGAAAAATAGTTCAAAGTGGGAGGTGAGATCAGAGCACTTCAAAGTAAAGAAAACAATATTTTTAATTTAATGCATGTAATTAATCATGTGCATGTTATTGTATGTTAAATAAATATATACCTAAACATTAGATTAACATTTTAAAACTTAAAAACAATAGAAATGCCTTGGCAAGTAACTGAAATAAGTTTAAATGAAACTGAAATTGAAACTAAATGACAGCTAAATTAAATCTTTATTTTATTTCACTTGTAATTTAATTAATTTAAAGTACAGTGAAAATTTTAAACTGATTTTAGTATACTTAAATGATATATAATGAATAATAATAATAATTACAAATGTTGCCATGGCAATTAATAGAAATAAGCTTAAGTACTAAAAATTTAAATGGAAATTAACATGAAATAATGGAAATTAACATGAAATAAAAGCTAAATTAATCCTTTGAATTTATCTACAAAATTTCTAAATGTAAAAATGTTATTGGTAACAGAGTCACATCATTTATAGGTCCTGATACTGTAAAAGAAATGCATTACATAGGTCTACTTACTGCTCACAAATTTGATAGAGGCCATGTACACTGGCCATCCATGTTTTGGCTTTTTTTCCTTTCTGCCACTCCACAGCAGCCGAATAGTCCGTTTGTGGGTATCCATCGTCATCCATCTTGGTGTCATCATATTTACGTATGGCATCGGTTTTCACCTCGCTATACATCCCAGCATCCTCTCCACTGACCCACTGGACCACTGCAAACTTTCTCATCACACCTTAGGAATTAAAAAAGGGTTGCTTGTTAAACTTACATTTATAGTACACAAAAAATAGTAGTGTAATGTTGACATTTCTCGATATAACGTTAAGGCTCAGGTACTAAGTTTAACGTTAGCTATAAAGTTAGCAAACTAACGTAACGTAATGTTAAACGTTAACTCTTGCAACTGTGGTCTGATAGTTTAGCATTAACGGATTCTAGGGAAAAATATAGCTATACTTTGCTTATTAATTGTTAATTGCACAATCCTGGATAAGCATCGTTAAATTATTCATACCTTAGGCTCCTGGTGACGTTACTGAAGAAATCAATCAAGTGAGAGCCGTTGAAGAAACGCCCCGTTGCCGCTCTCTGGGTACTTGACTTCCAAATAACCCAGCGATCTGGCTTTTCATTGGATCCCGCCAACCAGTTCAAACATCAACCAATCAGCGTGTTTTATATTTTGCTTACGCGTAGGTGTTCAGAAAATATACTATTTTTTTTTACATAAGCAAGAAGAAAAATGCAGAAACGAAAAGCATATTGCTTTCACAATTGCCATGAAGATGAAAGAAAGATACCTCGACGTACATGGACCAGATGGAAAAGAAGGTAAAAAAAAATATATATATATATATATATATATATATCGATGGTATAAAAAATACAACGTTATAAAATGTATGTAGAAAAAATTAATTTGACAACAGGGTCAGAAATTAAAGGGTGCTTGAAGAATATTAATTTCATGAATGAAAATGGCCATTTCGCGCAATCCTGTTTAGATAATCAGATTGCTTTATTGGTTGTTTTTGCAGCGTTGAACTTTATAACCAATCACAGTTCTGTTCACGTTTTGCGCTTGCAACGCAATAAACAAGGACACCCAGTCTTTTGTGTTATATTATTCGACATTAATTATTAATCACTATTAAATTAACAAGAGCAATGATTTTTTTTTTTAAATATATAATTTTGCAACTATATTACTTTTTAGTTTTTTAATGTATGTTATATAGTTTTCAACAGTTTGTTATTGGTAACAGTTTAAAGTATTCTGATTGCATTCATTACATTAAACCATTTATTTCAAGCATTCAGGTGATTATCAAGTTTGCCCTTACAGGAAAATAACATCGCCTCCTAATGGAAAACTGAATTTCTGACCCTGGTTAAGAACCACTTATCTAGAGTAATGTAGTCTAAATAGTAATTAGGCAGTATAGAGTCGTGAAACTGTCTTTTACAATGTTGTATTTGTACAGGAAAATCAAAACATATCTACAGGACTTGGAAGAACAAACTTTCCAGAGTGACACTATTGATGTACAGTAAGTCCTAAGTATTAAAATAATTCAGACATTTAAAAAGGAAAAGTGGGGCTATTTTGTATGTGTATTGTGCTAAAAGATTTAAAGGGTATAATTAAAATGAAGGTTTTCTCATCTTTTGAAAAGGAAATCAACTTTATAATCATTTAAATTGACTGTTTTGTTTCATCCCTGTTTTTATATATTTCCTTCTGCCCTGTCTTAGAATGATGTTTCTCACTCACCAAAAGAGACTGAAGAATTCACCCCCACATATCTCCAGGTAGACATTTTGAAGTAAATGGTATCAATCTATTTATATAGTCCTGTTTTTTTTTCTTTCACATAATTTAATAATGTTGTCCCCTCTTTTAGGACAATATACTGTTACAACCAGCAACCACAAAAGGTTCACCATCTAAAGAAACACAGGTGAAAAGACATTTGGATATTAATATTACCAAAGGATATTGTTGTGATTTTTTTTTTAAAAGGTGATGTATTGGCTTCTTTTAGGATATGTTACACCTCCCCAAAAGGACAGAAGAGTCACAATCACCAAACGTTAATGTGAGATTTAAATTACATTCATAATATACATTAATTTATTTAGCAGACACTCATCCAAAGCGATTTACCAATGAGAACAATAGAAGCAATCAAAATCAACAAAAGAACGATGATATTAGTTACTTATTTATGTTATTTCTAAAATGTCTCTTTTTGAAAATAGACAGCTCTACAATACTTATTATACTTAAATATATAATTTCTTAAATATATAATTTCTTAAATAACATTGTCTTTTGTGTTCACATTTATTAGTTTGTTTTGTCCCCTGCAGGTCAATCTACTACTGAGGACAGAGCAGCCTATATCTGGACAAATACAGGTAAACATGACCTATTTCTGTTTTAGTGCTATTCATGTTTCAATTGGTATATTTGCTATTGTTAGTTCAAATTATATATCCTAAAAAATGTTGTTCTTTTAGGATGACAGGCCTTCATCAGAGACTGCAGGAAATGGTACTTCATCAGAGTTGCAGGTAAATAAGGAATTTGTCCCAGACTATGTTTGGGAATCAGAAAGGTTGTATATAATTTAGGTTTACGTTGTATTCTAGGTACATTATCCCTAAATGTGTAAAGACTATTCAGTACATAGCATAATGCATTTTTGATGAGTTTAATTTAATTTAATTTATTCATTTATAAAGCACTGTTCATTTATCTGGTGTTTTTTTTTTTTTTTAGATGTGCATTTTTACTTTTGTGCAGCACTTTGGTCAACACTCTGTTGTTTTAAAAGTGCTTTATAAATGAATGAATTGAAATGAAATGAGTTTAAAAAAAAATATATAAACCTTTAAACTGTAACACATTTCTTTTGGTACACGCTTAGATTATGATCACTCCTATTTTGATTCTTTTCCATTTGTTACAGAATACTAAGCATGCCGCTTCGGGTTCCTCAGATGACCATGTCACAGACATCAGCTGGCTGAACATCCTTGCATTTTCCTTGAAGCACAATGTAACAGGGGCTTTAATGGAGGACCTACTGAAGCTGTTAAGGTTATGTAGTGGGGATACTACAAGCATCCCACGTAGCAAGTACATGCTAGAGAAGGCATTTAAAGATTTTGTGGACAAATCACAATACCATCATTATTGTGGTGTTTGCAGCTCTTATATTGGCTTTTCAGCATCCAAGGACAGTGAATTAAAATGTCAGATTTGTTCCTCAATAAAAACTGTGAGACAAAGTTTAGAGTTGGGCCAATTTTTATTTGTATACCTTTGAGGATCAACTTAAAGCTCTTTTGGAGAATGAACCTATTACAAACATTTACAATGAGCAAAACAAAGCTGGAATAACAGATATTTCCGATGGAAAGCTGTACAAATGTCTGAAATCAGTTAGTGATTCTTTCCTTTCCCTCTCGTTTAATTGTGATGGAGTGCCTGTGTTCCAATCATCTAAATTCAGCATCTGGCCCTTACTATGCTCTGTTAATGAATTACCCCGAGAGGAAAGAGACAAAAATGTCATATTATGTGCCTTGTGGTTTGGGTCATCTAAACCACTGATGAATAGCTTCCTCAAACCTTTTGTGGAGGAATGCAAAAGTCTTGGACAAATGGGACTTCATTGGCAGGATCCAGTAGATCACTCATTTAAAAACACAAAGGTCTATGCATTATGTGCCATATGTGATGCTGTTGCACGACCCTTGCTGCAAAATTTCAAGCAGTTTAATGGAGAGTATGGGTGTGGGCACTGTCTTCATTCAGGTGTTCAAATGAGAAAAGGCAGTGGAACTGTGCGAGTGTATCCTTGTTTGGAAGAGATGCCAGAACGTAGAGATCACAACACAACTGTGCAGATAGGTGAGATTGCCAAAAATAATGAACAGAGTATTTTGGGTATAAAAGGGCCATCTCCAATTGTGGATTTGCCCCATTTTGACCTGATTAATGGTATGGTCCCTGATTACATGCACTGTGTGTTACTGGGTGTTTGTCGGCAAATGGCCACTTTATGGTTTGATACCAAAAGCTACAATAAACCCTGGTATATTGGTTTGAACTCTGCAAGAGTGGATGGAAATCTTTTAGCTATCAAGCCTCCAAGCATTTTTTCCAGAATCCCACGGTCTATTGTTGAGCGAAGGTTTTGGAAAGCTCACGAGTGGCAGAACTGGCTCTTATATTACAGTTTGTCTGTCTTGAAGGGGATACTTCCAAACAAGTATCTTTGCCACTGGGCTTTACTTGTGGAGGGCGTGAGCATTTTGCTGGGTTCAGACATTAGCCAAGAGGATACTGACCATGCTCATGAGGCTCTGGAACTTTATGTTAAATCAGTTCAGTCTTTGTACTGGCGAAGATCAGATGACCTACAATGTGCATTCACTCCTGCATTTGACTAAGAGTGTTGAGAATTTGGGTCCTCTTTGGGCCCAGTCTGCTTTCATGTTTGAAAACTATAATGGCTACTTGCTCAAGCAAGTAAAAAGCAGTAATGCAGTACCTCAGCAACTTTGCAAAAGGGTAGCATGGTCTTGTGCATTGCCACGCATCGCTAAGGCCTGCTCAACTAATGATGTCTCACCTGAAATGAAATCATTCTACACAGAAATTACCTCCGTAAACATCATGTAAGGAACTATGCTAGATATGATGGGGTGACTGCACTTGGAGTGCCAAAGATCAGGTCGGTGTCTGAAAATGATGTCAATGCATTGCATGCATTGCTAGATGTAACCCGGAGCTCTACTGGCAGGTATTATAACAGAATAGTGGTCAATGGAGAGGTCATTCACAGCCAAAATTACACAAAGACAAAGAAAAGGAACAACTCTGTTGTGATATTGAAAGATGGCAGTATTTTCAAAGTGTCATACTTTCTCTGTGTCAGTGATGACCAACATCACCTATATGCAGTTGGCAAATTTGGAAACTGTATAATGCAGAAGCTGGTTCGAGGATGTACTGTCAAAATATCATTGACCTTTATGAAGACTGTTCATTTTCCTACAGGGTTTGAAAGAGCAGTTGACAGCAATGACATTGTGAGACCATGTATTTACATTAATTGCGAAAAGGCTGGTCCTGTTGTTTGTGAACAAATCAGGACATATTACTGTAAATAAATGAAGTTGTGGCAAATATGTTTCTAGATCAGTGATTAAATGTGACTAAATATTAAACATTAAGAGGTTAAAATTATATAGAATATAGCATAAGAGAAAACCATTTTTGTACAGTATGTGACATGAACAAGAATTACTTTTTTTTTTTTTTTTTTTTTATGTTTGTAGGTAACAAAAATTACTTGTATAAGCTAAACTTAGTAATGTGAAAGAAGCTGTGTTAAAGAAATCGTCACAAAAAAATGGTGATGATTTGAAAGAAAAATAAATATGTGAAATATGCAGCTGAACTTTGTATAATACACTCTATTAAAAATTGTGTAATTTAAATGTGTGATTGTGTGTGTTTAAATGTTGTGTTTCATGTAAGGCTGAAAATCAATATACAGATTATGACTATAATTGTCTTGAATAGACATGGGGCTGTTCAAGATAAGATACTGTAAGATAATTGCAAGGGCGTGACTGAAGTAATTCCTTGTACTGATTAGTAATCAGCTTTATTGCCAGGTATGTTTAGACATACAAGAAATCCGTTTTTGTGACAGAAGCCCCACTGTGCTTCTGTCACACAGAATAGCAGTGACATAATAAAAGAATAGGAATAGGACTAACAATAGAAATTGACCGTTTTAATTTATAGGTATGTTACAATTTTGTATATTATGTGTAAATTTGAAATCTAAATTAAGTATAAGTGTGTTGGATAAATAAATAATGTTGAGTGTTCCACAATTGTCTGAGATGGATTGCCTGAGAAAATAAACTGTTGTTGTGTGGCCACTCTGGTGCTCTGTGCTCTGCAGCGTTTTATATGCCTCACAAGAGATGTGGCTGGCATTCATATTAAATTAGCATTCTTTCCCTATATTTTTACATCTTGGAAATATATAAGGATTCAGTCATATGCAGGACATATATAACATATATGATAGTAAATACAGAAATATTATGCATTTTATATATGTGATTTCTGCAACATATAAGTCCCTTACAATATTCTGTTGAAACATATAAGAATCACAGTGGTTTTTAACAAAACTTTTCCATATGGGAAGGGCTCCCGGGGAGTTAAGAAGGTACAGCTCAATTATCTCATGGTGATTGCCAGAGACCTCTAGACTTACTGAAGGGGTGGAGTGGGTGATGGAGAAGAGAAGGAGGCCATTGAGAGAGCGAACAGGGATGGGGAAAGGGAGAGGAATGGCAGGAATGCCCTACTGTGCTGCAACCGAGGTGTTCAAAAAATTGCCCTCAGCTCCTGAGTTCACAAGAGCTGGACAAGAGTAAATTAAATCCTTAAACTGAATTGACACAGGAAGCAGGGTACAAGACTTGGGGGATTGGGAACATGGAAAAACGCCCATCAGGATCCCCCGTCTTGCTGATAGGCTCCGGCACCGGATGGCTCTATATCCAGGCTTCCCACAGTATAGGCAGAGGCCTCGAGTCAGTCAATCCTGCTTCTCCTTGGCTTTAAGACAGGAACAGGAACTCCACTTCCATCCATTGAGAACATCCAGAAAAAAAACCTGTTTGCGTCGAGCATGTAGTATTCTTAACGACTCCTCTCACCCTGCCCACAAACTGTTTTGCTTAACATCTGTCTGGTTTAGTTACTTTATAGGTTGGTTAAGAACATCTGGTTTCAGAATGAATTGTATATTTGTAATTACAGATGAAACTTCTTTCAGAACTCCCTGTTCCAGTAATTCTTCTGTAGTTTCATCTAATTCCTCTTTAGCCATTTTATTCATTGGATATCGACACTGAGGCTCATGTATTCTACCGGATATTTTCTATATTTCATACTCATTTTTATCATTAACTTTCTCACAAATGTTTTTGTTCCTTTCATACGGTGCTTCTCTTTGTATTAACTCATCTTTTTGTCTATTCTGATCCTATCATTTTACTACATATTTTTTCTTAATTTTAACTCAATATTTACCTATTTTTCTAATTATATATCTTAGATTACTCGCTGATCCTTTCTCATTTTTTTAAAGCTTTTTCTCCTATTTGTCCTTTATTTTAACACAAGCGTGGAATTAAAACTAATCTGTGAATTGTTGTCTCTGTTGTTGAAGTCTGGGCTCAGTTTCTTCTAAATGACTTTTGAGTCTGTAACTTATGAGGGGTTTGAGGCGTGCGGTTCCATTCGCAGGTTTTACTGGCTGAAGGCATGATCAAAGCAGGCAGACGTAAAAACACAGCAAACAGGAGTATAAGAGGCAAGGCAACAACAGAATCCAAAAACAGGCAGAGGTCGGGTCAGGCAGCAAATAATCAAAGAGATTAAAGACAGGCAGGGTCAAAACCAAAGAATCTATGACAAGGGAAACACAAGGCTAGGCTAACTAGAAACAAACGAACAATGCAACCTTCAGGTGAGGGGCCTGCTTAAGAATTTATAATCTTAAAACAGGAAGTAGCAGCAGAGAGAATGATCACTGATCATCTAGAGGTAAGGGCTCCCTCTGCTGGCTTGGTGACAGAGTCAAAGTTTTTTTGTTTCAGAATGATTATGTTTCTGAATCATTTCTCTTTCTGCTTGGGTCTCTTCTAGTTTTTCCTCTATACTACTTCCTAATCCATTTTTTTCTGTTTTTGTATTATTTTACGCTCTAAGAGTATTTGATTTCCTTCTCTCTGTCTAGTTTGAAAAGGAATATTGAATTATCTTCACTGTATTTTTGGAGGATTTGTTTTCCGCTGTCTCTGTATATTCTTATTTTCAGATTCTTTTTTCCATATTGCCTTACATGTTGGAAATGTTTTTCAGTTTTATTATTCAGAATTGTTATTATCTTATCCTCCTGGATGTTTCTTCTCTTAATCTTGATCTAACCTTGCCTGACATGGGTATTTCTTCTTCTATTAATAACCATATACTTATCAATGGCACTGATCTCTAGATGCACTAAATAACTGTAGGAAATTATCAAACAGTGCGTACACTTCAATCTGCACCGCAGCAGGTCCCCTCTGTCTGTATCGCTGGTGGATGTGTACCCTTGGTTCAGCGCGCTGGAAGCACAGCCGGAGAAAACCACATGAGTGAAATCAATCTGGTTTATTCAAGCAAATGCTCAACACATCAAGTCTGTCTTCAGCTTATATACATAAGGAAAATAGGAGTGCACCCAAAAAGGAGGAACTCGGTCCTCAAGCCATAACATAGAAAAAAATATACATATATGGTAATATCAGTTAAATCGTTCTAACAGCTCAGCAAAACCAAAAAGAGGGAAAAACAGTGGGAGTGAGAACCTTGTGAAAGCAAGATACATTGTGTCACCTTGAGGTGATAGAAGGGCCAGTTGCTACCTAGCCAAAACAGCTCTCTGTATGCACAAGGCATCTCCGTCGCATTTAGGTCAGAGTTCATACACACACATAGCAGAGAAGGCATAATGTTCCCTCAACAACATTTCTTTCTATTGTAAGTATTTGTTCCGGTTAAGTCTCTAAACTTTTCTATAAACTCTGCTGATATTACCTGTACACTTAACTAAAGCGTTTACAGCTTCACAACTTGAACTTGTATTTTATAGCAGGTTTAATACTATAATCAGAATAAGAACTTTTTCTGAATCCTACAGTATCTGTGTTCTTACGGTATCTGTCTATTGCAGTTTGTACGTCTAACTGTTTCATAAATCAGTTGTTTCACTGGAAAATTATACAGAAATGTACTGTTTTCCCATTTTACAATCTATTACTGTAATTTTCAATGCATTATGGGTTACACAGGGTTTTACAAGTGTTAACTGTAATTCATTTACATGTCAGAGGTGCTTTCACTGTAACTTAAATGTTTTTAAAAGAATGTACTGTACTGTTGCATTATGGGATTGTGCGGCTGATACAGTTTGAAATCAGCTGAAGATAAACGACATTATTCGGTTGGTTTTTCTGGTAAATTCAGTTAAATGTAGGTCTATAATTATCGATTGTTTCATTTAATGTTTGAACAGAACTCAAAAGAAAGAAGCCTATGCCTGGACGTTTATCTTAGAGGGATGTAACGTAAAAAGTTTTGGATTACAGCGATATTACCCTAAACGTTATGTTCAGCTCTTTTGCAAAGGACGTGTCGTTCACTATATTTATAACGTTATGAGGAGACATGTTCAGGTGGAGAAAGTAGCCAAGGCTAAAGGGTAAATAAATCGTTAGCGACATGCTAATGTTGCTGTATGCCATTAGTTTTATTCGCCTTTAGTCTCGAGAGAGCAGGCACACGAAGTGCGTTGAGCATATTGTTGGTCTTTGGTCAATGAAAGAAAAACTCACAATGGTCACAGAAATAACTTTAATCTGACAAAAGTAATAATAAATAAAATTCTATAAATGTTAACCAATGAAAGTCAGACATTGTTTTTCAACCATGCTTCAACAGAATTATTAAAAAAAAATCTCATTTCTGATGGAAACTTAATACAACCTTTTGAGTATTAAGCGCATAGTTGGATTAGTTTTCCTGAAACATTATGTTTATCTTGAAAAAGGCATGTATTGTTAACTTTTTTCAGGCAAAACATCACGTGCGATCCGGAGCTAAAAGATAGAAACATAGGCTGTGTTTACACTGCAAGTCAACAGATCCGATCTTTTGAATGCTCTTTACATGAACTTTAGTCACGACTGCTATCTGTGTTTACATCATTCCCATAGGATTGCTTTATGCACAAGGTAGACAGTCGGGTTCTGAACGTGAGTCAAATCAGGACCCCTCACCATGTCAAACGCTACGTTACAATACAGTATTTCCAATTTTCCTTTTCCTTCCTTAAAGTCTTCTGCTACAGTGAGCTTTCTAAAGCTGAACTATTCTGTTGAAAGCAGTCTGACTTTCATTGTATGGCATCTCACAGTAAAATAGGATTGCTTTATGCACAAGGTAGACAGTCGGGTTCTGAACGTGAGTCAAATCAGGACCTGCCCTCACCATGTCAAACGCTACGTTACAATACAGTATTTCCCATTTTCCTTTTCCTTCCTTAAAGTCTTCTGCTACAGTGAGCTTTCTAAAGCTGAACTACTGAAAGCAGTGTATGGCATCTCACAGTAAAAGGCATAAAACACTACTGTATTTCTTCCAAAGGTGCAGTTTGCTCAGGTTTTACCTCCACAGTCATCTGATGTCGTTCGTTTCCAGGATCAGAACAGATTAGAGGTAAGAGACGCTGGTGCACCGGTTTAATTAGACTTTTAATCGAAATCAAAAAAAGCATGACTTGAACTTTAGAAAGCATTATTCGCTTTCGAGGTGCCTTCGATGTTCTTCTGAGCAGATTCAGTCACTCCTAACACACCGCAGGGAAATCTGACCAGATAATCCTCACAACCACCGAGATGATCGGGAAATAACCTAGCATTGTCAGAAATCAGCTCAAAATCAGCCCAATATTAAGTAAAGATCATGTTTCAGAGGAGAGGAGCATTTTCAGATTTGGATGAAAGCTTATGAAGGCAAACTAATATTTTGTGGATTTCTCACCACAAAAATTTCAACGTGAGCTAATCAAATAAATACAGTTCGTTTTGATTTCATGATTATATCCAACGTGGAGCTTATAGGTTATAAATACCTTGTGTTTTGATCTGGTTTTATCTAAAGAAGATCTAACAACATGATTGTTTATTATGCCATTTTAGTCAATGACTGGGAGACTTGAATGTTTTATTGAAAGTTTATGTACATTTGAATAACAGAAACTGGTAAACTTTTTTCCCCGTGACGGCTCTAGTGATTTTTCTCAACATTTTTTTTTGCACCCTTAAAATTTCATATTTTCAAAAAGTATCCTGTCCTAACAAACCCTACATCAATGGAAAGCTTATTTCTTCACGTGTATAAATCTCAATGTATTTATGACTGCTTTTGTTGGGAGTCGATGTATTGAAAATGTATTTAAATTATCAACAAGTAATCAAGCAATAAATCTAATCATATAGCCCTTATTGTTTTCTTTTCTTGCAGATACCCGTGACCAGCAGCTCTTTCATTCATCACCATCCTGCAGACGCTCCTCAACAATACACTGAAAGCAAATATGAATAAGTGTTCCCTCAAAAAAATAAGGGAACGTACAGGACATGTTCAAAAATACATTTCCATACATGGAAACTATACTGAAGTATATTCATGGACCAAGTATGAATATAATTTGAGGAATTTAAAAGTACATGTCAAACCTGCAGTACATTTTACAAGAAACAGCTTAATTGAAAAACTCAATTTCTTCTTGTTTTATATAGCTGAACACATTCATAAACATTTCTATCACTTTGTAATATATCACTATAATATATATATATATGTATATTTTTTCTAGGCTGTGTGTGTGTGTGTGTATACACTTCAAATAAACATATCGTATCAAATCTACATATTATAAATACATTATATAAGTAAATATATATTTGCTCGTCCCGCTCTGATACACATTAAAGGGATAGTTCACCCAAAAAGGAATATTCTGTCATTAATTACTCGTCTTCATGTCGTTCAAAACCCAGAAGGTCTTTATTGATCTTCAGAACACAACGGGGCCTTTTACACCACTGGAACCTTTTCATAGACCCTGAACTAATGGTGGAGCTACCCACTTTTTAGCACGTTCACGGGAACTAGGAACGGTTTTAGTTCCAGGTACTCAACTAAATTAGCTCTGAACACTTCTATATGAGATATCAGATCAAACACACATAAAACACTGGCCATATAAACAGATTTAAATTTACTGGTTGTATGTAACACAAGCAGACACAAGTCATATCCAAAGCACACAAAGAGAACAGCTTTGGTTGAACATGGTGGTTTTTGAACAATTTGATGTTGTTTAGGTATTAATACCGTATGTACACGTCCAGTGCTACTGTAACATGTAACAGGTTCTAGTGCGTACTAACAATAAGATCCCTTCAGGTACAAAAGTGCATCTTTTGAAAAAGTTCCGTTCCAGTGACAGCTTTTGTACCTTTTTTCTGAGAGCATGGAAGCATGACATCATAAAAGAAACATTAGAATGTTCAGAGTCTGACTCAAAACCCAATCTGTTTAGTTGAACGACGATTTGCTCTGCTCGTTTAATAATAAAAACTGTTGATTATTTATCAAAATTCTTCATCTGGTTCTCAGCAAAAACCCAATCATGCTGATCACGAGTCTGCTGCTGATGTGGTGGTACTCCACCAGAATGAAGAAAGATTCACCCAATACAATGAAGTTGGAGGAGAACAAAGAAGGTAAGGGCCTTCTGGACATCAGGAAACACAGAAAATCAAGTGTTTTTAAAATAACTTTGTTTACCCTTTGTTGAAATGCTAAACATTAAAGCAGATACAAATTTATAAAATCCATCTTTGTTTACTTTTTAAAAGAATATATCACTGATACTTCAATAATTTTTCATTGTCACAGAATTTATTCAAAATTCATCATTAAAAATATATATTCCAGTTATATTCAATGTGCAATTAAAATCTTAAAAAAAAAAAAATCAATCCTATTAACTGTTATACTTGTAAGATTGAACTAGATATAACCGTATATAACTATAATATTTCATGCCTTTTTCTTTTTGCCACAGTATCTGAGACTAGAAGTCTCTGAGAACCGAAGCCTCTCAGTCTGGGGCGGCTGGCTGGCGGCTGAAGCCCCTCAGTCTGAAGTCTGTGCCGAAGTCTCTGAGACCGCCAAAGTCTCTCAGTCTGAAATCAGTCTGAAAGTCTCTCGGTCTGAAGTCTCTGAGACCGCCGAAGTCTCTGAGACCGCCGAAGCCTCTCAGTCTGAAGTCTCTGAGACCGAAGTCTCTCAGTCTGAAATCTGTGAGACCGCCTGAAGTCTCTGAGGAGACAAGAAATCTCTCAGTATGAAGTCTCTGAGACTGGAAGTCTCTGAGACCGAAGAAGTCTCTCAGTCTGAAATCAGTCTGAAAGTCTCTCGGTCTGAAGTCTCTGAGACCGGCAGAAGTCTCTCAGTCTGAAGTTTCTGAGACCGCCGAAGTCTCTGAGGCCCGGCGAAGTCTCTCATTCTGAAGTCTCTGAGACCGCCGAAGTCTCTGAGGCCAATGAGAATCTCTCAGTCTGAAGTCTCTGAGACCGCCGAAGTCTCTGAGACCGGCAGAAGTCTCTCAGTCTGAAGTCTCTGAGACCGCCCGAAGTCTCTGAGGCCGGCTGAAATCTCTCAGTCTGAAGTCTCTGAGACCGCCCGAAGTCTCTCAGTCTGAAGTCTCTCAGTCTGAAGTCTCTGAGTCTCTGAGACCGACAGAGTCTCTCAGTCTGAAGTCTCTGAGACCGCCCGAAGTCTCTGAGACTGCCGAAGCCTCTGAGACCGCCGAAGTCTCTCCTGCGAAGCCCTTCACATTGATGAAGCCTCTCCTGCCGAAGCCTCTGAGACTGCTGGTACCTTTAGGACCGCTACTTTCTCTCAGACTGGCACTACTTCTGAGATGACACTGCCTCTGAGACTGACAGTACCTCTCAGACTGACACTGCCCTGAAACTGATTCTGCCTGATAGACCGGCACTGTCTCTCAAACTGACACTGCCTTTTAAACTGTCACTGTCTCTGAGACCGGCACAGACTTTTAGATCAGAACTGCCTATGAAGCTAACTCTGTCTCTGAGATTGACACTCTCTCTAAAACTGGCGCTGCCTCATAGACCAGCACTGCCTCTCAGACAGACACTGCAACTCAGCCTGACACTACAACTCAGTCCGACACTGCCTCAGTCTGACTCCACCTCCAATGCTTCTCAGACTGCCATTGTCTCAGAGACAGTCATTAAAACAGAAACTGCCGCTGTCTCTGAAGCAGCTCCTGAACATCAGACTGTCTCTAAACTGCCATTGGATCTGATACAGTTACTGCTTCTCAGCCATCCACTGTCTCTAAGACTTCCCCTTCCTGAAGACCTGAGCTGCATTTAACTTCCACCGTTTGTCCTACTGTCTGTGTAATGCATTTAAAAAATAAAAAAAAATACATAAATTACAAATACTTTGTACTGTTCTCTGTGGGATTGGCGCAGTGAAGTGCACAGCAGGAGCAATGCTAAGTACAATACAATAGCGTTAAAGTGATTCCACAGTGAATAGCAATGCTTTGTTATTTTATGTATATTCTTTTGAAAAGACGGTTCACGGATTTGCTTTTTATGAACACACTCACACACACACACACAGATATACAGTTCACAGTCTGGATGAATGTTTGATTCTATAACACCAATACAGTCATAAAAATATATATCAATTATATATTTTGAAGTAATTAAACAATCGCGTGATCATTTCCATCACTGTAAGCTTTAAAAAACCCATCCATCCTATTAAAGCCCAACACAAACAGAATCAATAACTCCAGTACTTCACCAAGACACTAATATTTGACGCATGAATCTGTGTTTTCTGTTCTTTTACTAATAAACTAATATTTAACCCTGGAGCACAAAAGCAAGGGTGGATCAGAATAAATCATCTTTCCACTGATGTGTGGTTTGTTGTGAATCAGACTCTATTTGTCTGAGAACTGTTTGAAAATCTGGGATCTGAGGGAGCAAAAAACATAAATACTGAGAAAACCTCCTTTAAAGTTGTCTGAACGAACTTCTCAGCATTGAATATTACTAATCAAAAATTAGGTTTTGACAAAATATCTTCATGAAACACAATCTTTACTAAATATCCTGATGCTTTTTGGCATAAAAGAAAAATGGATCATTTTGACAAATATGTATTGTTGTTTATTGCTACAAACATAACATTTGTAGAGCTGCTTGAAATCACGCATTGCTATTAAAATCATAATTAATAATAGTAAGATGTAAAGTGATTTTTCTCAACATTTTTTTTGCACCCTTAAAATTTCATAATTTCAAAAAGTGTCCTGTCCTAACAAACCCTACATCAATGGAAAGCTTATTTCTTCACGTGTATAAATCTCAATGTATTTATGACTGCTTTTGTTGGGAGTCGATGTACTGAAAATGTATTTAAATTATCAACAAGTAGTCAAGCAATAAATCTATTCATATAGCTCTTATTTTTTTCTTTTCTTGCAGATACCCGTGACCAGCAGCTCTTTCATTCATCACCATCCTGCAGACGCTCCTCAACAATACACTGAAAGCAAATATGAATAAGTGTTCCCTCAAAAAAAATAAGGGAACGTACAGGACATGTTCAAAAAATACATTTCCATACATGGGAAACTATACTGAAGTATATTCATGGACCAAGTATGAATATAATTTGAGGAATTTAAAAGTACATGTCAAACCTGCAGTGCATTTTTACAAGAAACAGCTTAATTGAAAAACTCAATTTCTCCTTGTTTTATATAGCACACATTCATAAACATTTCTATGACTTTGTAATATATCACTATAATATATATATATATGTATATTTTTTCTAGGCTGTGTGTGTGTGTGTGTGTATACACTTCAAATAAACATATCGTATCAAATCTACATATTATAAATACATTATATAAGTAAATATATATTTGCTCGTCCCGCTCTGATACACATTAAAGGGATAGTTCACCCAAAAAGGAATATTCTGTCATTAATTACTCGTCTTCATGTCGTTCAAAACCCAGAAGGTCTTTATTGATCTTCAGAACACAACGGGGCCTTTTACACCACTGGAACCTTTTCATAGACCCTGAACTAATGGTGGAGCTACCCACTTTTTAGCACGTTCACGGGAACTAGGAGCAGTTTTAGTTCCAGGTACTCAACTAAATTAGCTCTGAACACTTCTATATGAGATATCAGATCAAACACACATAAAACACTGGCCATATAAACAGATTTAAATTTACTGGTTGTATGTAACACAAGCAGACACAAGTCATATCCAAAGCACACAAAGAGAACAGCTTTGGTTGAACATGGTGGTTTTTGAACAATTTGATGTTGTTTAGGTATTAATACCGTATGTACACGTCCAGTGCTACTGTAACATGTAACAGGTTCTAGTGTGTACTAACAATAAGATCCCTTCAGGTACAAAAGTGCATCTTTTGAAAAGTTCCGTTCAGTGACAGCTTTTGTACCTTTTTTTCTGAGAGCATGGAAGCATGACATCATAAAAGAAACATTAGAATGTTCAGAGTCTGACTCAAAACCCAATCTGTTTAGTTGAGCGACGATTTGCTCTGCTCGTTTAATAATAAAAACTGTTGATTATTTATCAAAATTCTTCATCTGGTTCTCAGCAAAAAAACCCAATCATGCTGATCACGAGTCTGCTGCTGATGTGGTGGTACTCCACCAGAATGAAGAAAGATTCACCCAATACAATGAAGTTGGAGGAGAACAAAGAAGGTAAGGGCCTTCTGGACATCAGGAAACACAGAAAATCAAGTGTTTTTAAAATAACTTTGTTTACCCTTTGTTGAAATGCTAAACATTAAAGCAGATACAAATTTATAAAATCCATCTTTGTTTACTTTTTAAAAGAATATATCACTGATACTTCAATAATTTTTCATTGTCACAGAATTTATTCAAAATTCATCATTAAAAATATATATTCCAGTTATATTCAATGTGCAATTAAAATCTTAAAAATAAAAAAATCAATCCTATTAACTGTTATACTTGTAAGATTGAACTAGATATAACCGTATATAACCGTATAATATTTCATGCCTTTTTCTTTTTTGCCACAGTATCTGAGACCATGAAGTCTCTGAGACTGCCGAAGCCTCTCAGTCTGAAGTCTCTGAGACGGCCGAAGCCCCTCAGTCTGAAGTCTGTGAGACCGCCGAAGTCTCTGAGACCGCCAAAGTCTCTCAGTCTGAAATCAGTCTGAAAGTCTCTCGGTCTGAAGTCTCTGAGACCGCCGAAGTCTCTGAGACCGCCGAAGCCTCTCAGTCTGAAGTCTCTGAGACCGCCGAAGTCTCTCAGTCTGAAATCTGTGAGACCGCCGAAGTCTCTGAGACCGATGAAGTCTCTCAGTATGAAGTCTCTGAGACCGCTGAAGTCTCTGAGACCGCCGAAGTCTCTCAGTCTGAAATCAGTCTGAAAGTCTCTCGGTCTGAAGTCTCTGAGACCGACGAAGTCTCTCAGTCTGAAGTCTCTGAGACCGCCGAAGTCTCTGAGGCCGACGAAGTCTCTCATTCTGAAGTCTCTGAGACCGCCGAAGTCTCTGAGGCCAACGAAGTCTCTCAGTCTGAAGTCTCTGAGACCGCCGAAGTCTCTGAGACCGACGAAGTCTCTCAGTCTGAAGTCTCTGAGACCGCCGAAGTCTCTGAGGCCGGGAAGTCTCTCAGACGAAGTCTCTCAGTCTGAAGTCTCTGAGACCGCCGAAGTCTCTGAGACCGACGAAGTCTCTCAGTCTGAAGTCTCTGAGACCGCCGAAGTCTCTGAGACTGCCGAAGCCTCTGAGACCGCCGAAGTCTCTCCTGCCGAAGCCCTTCACATTGATGAAGCCTCTCCTGCCGAAGCCTCTGAGACTGCTGGTACCTTTAGGACCGCTACTTTCTCTCAGACTGGCACTACTTCTGAGATGACACTGCCTCTGAGACTGACAGTACCTCTCAGACTGACACTGCCCCTGAAACTGATTCTGCCTGATAGACCGGCACTGTCTCTCAAACTGACACTGCCTTTTAAACTGTCACTGTCTCTGAGACCGGCACAGACTTTTAGATCAGAACTGCCTATGAAGCTAACTCTGTCTCTGAGATTGACACTCTCTCTAAAACTGGCGCTGCCTCATAGACCAGCACTGCCTCTCAGACAGACACTGCAACTCAGCCTGACACTACAACTCAGTCCGACACTGCCTCAGTCTGACTCCACCTCCAATGCTTCTCAGACTGCCATTGTCTCAGAGACAGTCATTAAAACAGAAACTGCCGCTGTCTCTGAAGCAGCTCCTGAACATCAGACTGTCTCTAAACTGCCATTGGATCTGATACAGTTACTGCTTCTCAGCCATCCACTGTCTCTAAGACTTCCCCTTCCTGAAGACCTGAGCTGCATTTAACTTCCACCGTTTGTCCTACTGTCTGTGTAATGCATTTAAAAAATAAAAAAAAATACATAAATTACAAATACTTTGTACTGTTCTCTGTGGGATTGGCGCAGTGAAGTGCACAGCAGGAGCAATGCTAAGTACAATACAATAGCGTTAAAGTGATTCCACAGTGAATAGCAATGCTTTGTTATTTTATGTATATTCTTTTGAAAAGACGGTTCACGGATTTGCTTTTTATGAACACACACTCACACACACACACAGATATACAGTTCACAGTCTGGATGAATGTTTGATTCTATAACACCAATACAGTCATAAAAATATATATCAATTATATATTTTGAAGTAATTAAACAATAGCGTGATCATTTCCATCACTGTAAGCTTTAAAAAACCCATCCATCCTATTAAAGCCCAACACAAACAGAATCAATAACTCCAGTACTTCACCAATACACTAATATTTGACGCATGAATCTGTGTTTTCTGTTCTTTTACTAATAAACTAATATTTAACCCTGGAGCACAAAAGCAAGGGTGGATCAGAATAAATCATCTTTCCACTGATGTGTGGTTTGTTGTGAATCAGACTCTATTTGTCTGAGAACTGTTTGAAAATCTGGGATCTGAGGGAGCAAAAAACATAAATACTGAGAAAACCTCCTTTAAAGTTGTCTGAACGAACTTCTCAGCATTGAATATTACTAATCAAAAATTAGGTTTTGACAAAATATCTTCATGAAACACAATCTTTACTAAATATCCTGATGCTTTTTGGCATAAAAGAAAAATGGATCATTTTGACAAATATGTATTGTTGTTTATTGCTACAAACATAACATTTGTAGAGCTGCTTGAAATCACGCATTGCTATTAAAATCATAATTAATAACAGTAAGATGTAAAGTGCCACACAGACTGGAAAATCAAATGTTACCCATTCAGTTCATATTACTGCAGATTTCCTCTTCATTTCTGTTAATATCATTATATACATATATGTATATGTATATATATATATATACACACACACACATATATATATATATATATATATATAGTCTTATGTATATATATATATATATATATATATATATATATATATATATATACATATATATATATATATATATATATAGTCTTATGTATATATATATATATATATATATATATACATATATATATATATATAGTCTTATGTATATATATATATATATATATATATATATATATATATATATATATATATATATATATATCTTATGTATATATATATATATATATATATATACATATATATATATATATACATATATACATATACATATATATAAATAAAATAATATAATAAACATAAATAAAATAATGACAACGCTAAAGGTAAAGCATATAAAAAAATTCATTAATTTTAATCGATAAAAGTACTATTTTTAAGAAAATATATTTTATTAAATTATATTGTATATAATTATACATATTTATATTTTAATGAAGAATTTATAATTATTACATAATAAGATATTCAAAGCAACATGTATACATGTTTTTAGATTATAATTAATATTTACTATATTATTTTATAATTAAAATACATATTACTTTATAATATGATTTCAGCTGATTCAGCTTTAATGATTTATGACAAACAAAATGTGGTAAAACATAGTGAGTTTATTTCATTAAAATGTTATGATTTAGCATTTTTTAAATGCGAGTATTCTCTATACTTACTGCTGTCTTCTTGTTTTTTTTGATCACACACACACACTCTCCAGTGTACACGTGCACACACACACTCCCTCGCAAAAATCGCACACACTCTCTCACACACAGACACACACACACTTATTTGCCGATGTACACACGAATACACAATCTATAGCATACACTCACACACTCTTGCAAACTCACACACGTTCACACACACACACACACACACACACACTCACACAAGCAGAACATCACTCCAATACAGCTATTAGAATTCACTAAAACTAACATCATTAAAACTAGTCCCTAAATAAAAAAATATATGTATATAAATAATTGTTATATATCTAACTGGATTTACAATAAAAACACAAAATACAAAGGTAAAAACTATTTCAAACCTCAAACTATATATATAAGTGTATTTATGCATCTTTCTTTATAATAAACACTGTGTGTGTCTGAATATAATATGCACACACAAACACACAGAATTTTAATATAAAAGTTTTTTCTAAATTCAAATATATAAATACACACATTTACCGTTTATTAAAATAAACAAGCACTTCATTGTAACAGTATAATACAATCATTTTAATGCAAGTACAATTATAATGTAACATTTTGAAGAGTTTAAAAATCACTCAATTGCTAAAACACTATAACCAGTCTTTTGAACTAAAATTTCAAAACTATAACGCCATTTTTGAAAAAGCACACCCATTTCCCATTAAACAGGAGGAGGAGGAGGAGGAAGAGGAAGAGGAGGAGGAGGAGGAGGAGGAGGAGGACAACCCGAAACTATAAGACAGAGGGGAAAAGGAGACAAGCAGTCTGCTTTGAAACAGCCACTGAGTTATGTTCTTGTCCATGGTATGACTGTTAGGCTGCAAAAGTACAGCCAAATTTGAGTCGCTTCACTGTTGCCTCCATCATCAGAATCAGGAGAGGAAAACAGGTAGATTTCAGTAAGACTGCTCTGTACAGTAACTTTTTGAGTGCTGAACTCATGTGACAACACATACACTGTTGTCATGTAATAGAAAATTGCCTTGCACTAGCATTTTTCTGTAAAAGGATGTTAAGTTACAGTTTTTCTCAATTAAGGCTTTTTGGCTCAATTCTCGAATGAGAATTTTTAATCATTTTCGAAGAGGAAAACAATAAGTCTCAGATCTCTAAACAATTAGCTTCTTGTTCAGGTAAACATCAGATTAGAATTTCTTATTGATTTGAGCAATTGCAGTTTATACCAATAATTTGGATGATCACATGTGCGCAAACAGTAAGTACAATTGTCTGTATTTTTGCACAAAAGCATTAATTGCATATGGCTTGTTGATCAAAATGTTGATCAGACGATTCTTTGTGGATCACTTTAACCTGTCAAACTCTTCATAACTTTTCAATCCTTTGGAGGAATGTGTGAGCCATCAACACTCAAATTCTAGGACCCTATAATACGAGTCCATTCAGTTATGAAAAGTTAGTATACAGGGAACCAGCACAGCCATACAGCCTGTATATTCTATAAATCATCTGTTCTGGTTTGTGACTGGTTTTAACCCAAGGTTTTGTAACATCTTTCTGTCTGATATTTGGCTAATGACTATCGGGTTTAATTGCAGAGAGCCTTACACCTCCTCCAGGCCATGAATGCCAACCAATGCATGCCAGGGGTGGATCATACAAGAATTACCCGCAACCATGTAATTCTCTGGCCACCCAGACCAAAGAAGATGCTTGTGGAGTATATATATGTACATGATTGCCTACATTGGTTGCGTCTTTTTGCACAATCATAACTACCATTGTTTTTTTTTTTTGTGAAAATGGAGGACTTTGAGGCCTTGTGTGTGATGTCTGAAGGCAAATTCCTATTTTCCAAGAGTGAAGAGTGTTTTCAGCATGGAGGTGGAAAGTATATGATCACAGACCACAGGAAGTCTCATGCTAGATCAGATGTCTCTGTTGAATGCAAATATGAATGCTGCATGTGAGGACATCACAGCTGATCATTGCAGCAGGGGATGGAAAGGAAGGGAAATTTGAACAAAAGCATTCAGGGAGATACTGTTTTTTTCATGTGTTTGCGAAATAAAAGAAGAAAACATCAGATAGGCAGCTGATAGAGTTGATGAAAATCAGTATTGGCCTGACCAACAAGAGCTAAAGATGAAGGAGGATGTCCTGACCTGATTGCCAGAATCAGTTTTTAATCTTGTTAGTCTCAGGTGTTGCCAGGTGTAAAATAGTTTTCATCTGCATTCCTGTGAGACTCTAATCCCAAGGATTCTGGCAGTTTTCTAGTTCCCTTTAGGTGGTTGCTATGGTGTTGCACAAAAAAACTGATTCTGACCAGAATACATCACTAGGAGTCTTAAAACTAAAGATGAAAGCATTGGTGGGGCCAGGGCATTATGGGTGGTTGCTAAAGGTGTTACTAGGCAGTTCCTAGGTTGTTATGGGTGCATTGCAAAATTCAGTTTTGTAAATGGCTTCAATACTGTATAATCTATTAATCCAAAATTCTGGGTGTTCTAATAAGCAGTTTCAAGTCTTTTTTTTGCTATGTAGGGGCGTTGCTAGGCAGTTGTTAGGGTGTTTTATTATTATATAATTATAAAATATGAATTTACTGTAAGAAACAATTAGTATGATTATTATTTTTCATTGTCATTTTCTTATATCAATGCAAAATAAAATTTTAAAATGTTTCATTGTGCATAAAATACAGTTCTTACAATAAGAATATGATAAAATTGTAAACATTTTTACCAAATATATCAAAATGACTGAATTAATAAAATAATGATATTTTGGTTACCTTTATCAGCACAATACAAGATAACTAGGTTTTAAAATGAATGCAATATTGGGTTTAACTACATTTTTTAGTTAATACTAGTTATATTACTATATTAAAAGTTTTACCCATGTGTTCTTTGACCTACTTTAGTTAATTGTCTTAGCGTCTTCACCTGTGTCTTATTTATTAAGTATTTATGTTGAGTATTTAAGTCCTGTGGTTTCAGTTCTGTTTGTCCGATCTCGTCTATGTATTACGTGGTTTAGTTCCTGTCTGCCCAAGGTACACTGTAAAAATTGTTTTTTTTTTGAACTTGTAAATTATGTAAGTACATTTTACAAACAAATCCTATTTTGTCTTTTTACTTAATGTCATGAATAATTCAATAAGCTACTTGAGGTTTCGTTTCCATTTACTGTGCGTGAATACATAATATTTACTTAGGTTTGTCATTTTTTGCACGAGTTCATTAGATAACAAAACACTAAGTAAAACTTACTCCACCAAACCAGGCTATATACATGCTTCAGTTCAACGGACAATTTTCTCGAATACTGGTGTGATTTTTACACGGTAAGTTATGAAATATTAGTTTATTTGTCAATTTAATTCTGTTTGCAGAAAAGTACAGAGCTGTTTAAGCTATCTGCGTCCTGGTGGTTAAAGAGGTAACGCGTTAACTGTTAATAGACAGAGGCCGAGCCCCGAGATGGGTGGGACATTAACTTTACATGAGGCCGAGCCGATAACTTTACATGTGATGGAGAAACCCGCTAAAACCCACATTAATCTACATCACATACAATTCTTTGTCATATTTATTAAATCGATAAGCATCTAAACCTATACAATAGTTTAGGCAGAGTGTTTTTTGTGAAAAAAGCGGCGGGTGGGGTAGGGGGGGCTTACTTTTGAGAATTTTTGTCTATATGAAATATCATTTTATGTTCCTAAAAATTAATTTTGTGATTTTCTAATAAACCAGTGAAATTTTTGTATGCACAGGAAGTCTGACAACAGTTCTTTCTCCACAGAAGATTTTTTTTTTTCTCACCATCATTGAGTCTTGTCTATCACAATATAAAGAAAGAGACAAAACTAAGAAACCTAAATCAAGAAAAACCATGGCAATGTTTTTAAAATGCTTAAAAACACACATGCAAATCTGTTACAGTTACATTTTGTATTTTCTCATTTGTTCAGGATGTGAGAATGTTCTAAAAATGATTGTTAATGTAAATTAGAACAAAGTTTGTACTACACTGTACCAAACTATTTTGACTATGTTTTGGGCGAACAGCAGTTAATCTTAATGAAGGTGTCCATTCATTTTTGTCCATTTTAGTTTTATCATTCCCTTTGTTTAATCTGTTTTTACAAGAGTTGACTTCAAAAAACAGTACTCAAGGAAATTGTCAGTGTCAGTAGTAATACATGTTTGAACGATATTTAAAGTTTATTCAAGATAACTAAAAAAAAAAAAAGAGTACTTGGACTTATGTTAAAAAAAATGCAATAAATCACAATGTATTTCTAATAATTACTAAAGTAAAATTTACAGGGTATTCCCAAGTAAACTTACGTTTCTAATTTTAAGCTATTAATAATTATGGATAGGCTTTTACTTGGCAAATGTTTGCAAATTTTCTAGCCTTTTCTGAGTGAACATTGTTTCCAAGCTTTTTTTCCAAGTAAATCCCACTCCAAATTGTTTTCAGTGTACTTATCCTGTATATGTGTATGATTAAACTCATTTATTTTATATTCTCGTCAAGTGCTCCTTCACGCTAAACCACACCGTGACAGAAGATCGGACCGTACAAAAGTATAAGCATATAGCGGTGTTTTTCCCTTTTTATTTTTGTCATTAATGTTTTCCCAGTTCGTCGACCTGAACTTCCTCATCCTCCTCAAAGTGTTGAATCAACAGAGATCCATGTGACGCACTTTTATAAAGATGGAGGTTGTTACGACCCCACGTAGGTCTAGGGCAGAGGGTCGGCAACCTTTTTATCAAAAGAGCCACTTTGTGTGAGCCCCTCCCGAGCCGCAAAAAATTACAGAGTTTATAAACTTCAAAAAGACGGCTCTGACGTTGATGTGAAATATATTTTAAGTGACAAACTATAAAAAAAAAAAACTTTATTAGATGGTATCAACTAGAATTGTGCAACAAAATGAGCACATAATGACGATAATAATAAAAAAAAAAAAAAAAACCTTCTATGTTTTTTTGTCACGCCATCAGGAGCCACTACAAGGAGGCTGAAGAGCCGCATGCGGCTCCAGAGCCATGGAGGTTGCCTACCCTGGTCTAGGGGTACTGGGGTATAACATTTAAAAAGATAGACATTAAAAAAAGGTGCGTATAGTGTGTGGGACAAAGAAAACAGTGTAAACTAATGTGCAAGATAATACTTTTATTTGTGTAGGTGATTATTAAATACAAGAGGTGTAATGGTGACACAACAAAAAGGAAAAGGTATATACACGTACACTATTTACAGGAACAAAACACAAGACGAAGGGAACGGGAAGAAGAGACGAGGGCGGTGCTAAAGTAAAGAAAATAAATCAAAACCGTCTCCAGCTACTTAACTTCCCCCCTACGCTATCTACCAACAGTAATTATATGAAAAGAAAAATGTCTTCAGCGTCCGTGACGCCCTAACTTATACTACGCTCACTGATCCAAAACCAAAAGTACATGGGGTGCCACACGCCCCTAAACTGATGTACTATACAAAACAGATTCCTATGTGTTGTAATGTAAGTCACGTGACGTTCTTACCTGTCCACTTCTCCCCGGCCTCATAACACACAACAAATGATAACGGAAGGGAATCATCAAAGGGAACGGAAAAACAATACACAGTAACGAACATCAAACAAACGCAATATACAATGGTAATCAGTATCCAAACAGGGGGGTATTCCAGAAAGCTTGGTTAACTTACCATTTGATAAATCATAACCTCTGGGTTGATTTACCCCAAACAGGCATTCCATGAGTATGTCGGTTCCAAAACACCTGAGAAGAGTTAGTTTAATCAACCTCCAACTGGTTACCCAGAGTTAGTGCGCGTGCACGGTGCATGTAGAAAGACATTTTCAATGGATCGCCGATTTCACGAGTCACCATGGAAACTCAAAGCGATAAAAAGAGAGCGCCGTATTTCACAGAGGCGGAGTTGGAGGTTTTAATGCACGCTTATGAGGAGTTTAAGCCAATAATATTAAAAAGAAGTAATACAGCTGCATCAGCTAAAGCAAAAGAGTTGGCTTGGCAAAAAATAACCGACAGAGTGAATGCGTGAGTATATTAAATTACAAATGTGGTATTGCGTCCCGTTTTATTATAATGACGTATGATTTATACATCCTTTTGAATGTTATATCACTATGAAAGCATTTACTTTTGCTGCCATTTATGTGTTTAGTTTAAAATAATAATGTATGTTTCTTATTTAATAAGGTGTAATCCTTCTGGAGTCAAAATGAAACACAAAAACATTCTGCAAAAAGGTAATATTTGATTACACAATTACTGAACTATTATTATAACAGGATTTAGTATATTCATTCTGTCATGTAGCTAATAGAAAGAAGATTGAATCCCGTCTAACTGGCGGGGGCCCACCACAACCTCCCCTCACCCCATCTGAGGAGCTGGCTCTGTCCCTTAATAAAGGGCATTCCAGGGGGCAGTTCATCACACACAGCATGCACCACAAGTGATGGTGAAAAAATGGTGCAATGTGAGTTTACCTCTATGATTTGTTTTAATTTTTTGTCCTAATAAATGACTCTCAATGGCTTTAATAGCTTTTTGAACAAGATAAATGTTTTATGTAGGCTTATTTTATTTAACTGCATATGATGTATAGGCTACTGTGATTTTAGACTGACATGTTGCTCTTCATGTACTATTTCCTTTGATAATATTGAGAATTTTATGGGTTTATTCTTATAGACACTGATGGTCGGATTGTATTATTGGACCCTCCAGAAAGAACACAGTCTGTCACAGTTGTAAGTGATTTGTTGTCAGGTACCTTTAGTTGCTTTTAGTTTTTTTTTTTTTTTTTTTTTGTCAGATAATGTATACTTGAATATTTTTCCTGTAGGATGAAGATGACGATGAAGAGACCACATCTGCTGTGACAGAAGTGGAAAATGCTGGTAGATCCACTGAGGTATGATGCATACCATTATAATGTATTGCCCTTTTTTGCATTAGAGTAACAAACTGTCATTGTCCTTTCACAGAACATACCTAGGGATTTGCCCACAGATGAGGGTCCTTCAACCTCATCACACAATCTAAGCAGGGTAACAATTTGTGTCCAGCTGTCCATATTTTAATTATATTGTCTGACCAAACAATCTCATTTCTTACATTTTTTTTTCCACCTTCCTAGTTGCCAGCAAAGGAGCTGTATAAGGTCCATCTTCAAAAACAAATAAGGAAAAGTGACATGGAGATGGACCTTATACAGCTTGAAATGGAAGAGAAAAGGCTCCTCGTTAAAAAAGCAGCACTTGAAATTGAATTACTGGAGCATCGCCTTAAGATGAGAACTTGTCTGAATATTCTGTCAGATCAATCTGTTGCATGATAAAAGTGTTGGGTGTATGTATATCTGTGTATGTATAAAGCAACATAAAAAAAAAAAAAAAAAAAAAACCTTTGTATTGAATTTTACTTATTTTTTTTTCCAGGAAATAAAGAAATGAAGTGCCTGGCAGACCAGTGCAAAAAAACTAATAAAAGTAATTTTGACAGATCCTGTCTCTCAAAAGTCTTCCATCTCTGTTGGCCTGTAGAGTCTGTAGGTGTTCCTCTGGGCCATCTTCCTCAATACAAGGAGGGTGGCTCTCTCCTCTTATAGTGGCAATATTGTGAAGCACAACACAAGCCACTATAATGTCACATGCCCTCTCTGGACTAACCCGGAGCCCACGCAGACACTGAAACCGAGATTTAAGGATCCCTATAGTCATCTCCACCTTGGCCCGTGTTCGGCTGTGAGCCAGGTTAAACCGTGTCTGTGGTCCAGGCTCAGGTTCAGGGTAAGGTGTCATTAAATAGGGCAGACAAGGGTATCCTCTGTCCCCCAACAAGTAACCATTGTACTGTCCTGTAATGATTGAAGTGTACAACACAAATATAGTAAAAAGGAAAAAAAAATTGTATAAAGTAAAACATACCCTGCTGAAATGCCTGGCATAATGATGACTCGCGGAAAATTCTGGCATCATGCACAGATCCTGGCCATTTTGCCTCGACATTGGTAATTATTTGGGTTGCCTCACATATTACCTAGTTAGTGGAAAAAGTAATGACTTTAATGATTTTAAGAAGGGAAAAAAGTTAAGTTGTTACCTGCACATTGATACTATGAACAGATTTCCTATTAACATAGTCTCCCTCATTTATTGATGGAGCTTTAATAGGAAAGTGAGTGCTATCAATGCACCCAATTACATTTGGAAACCCTGAAACAGAAAGTTATGGAAGTATGAAGTGTGTGTGCGCATAATGAATACATGTACAGATATCAATAATATGATTAAATATGTGTCATAGATTTTACTACAAAGGACAAACCTGCCACTCTGTGGAATTCGTCTTTAATAACAAGCAGAGGTTTATGGCCAGTACAAACTGTGTACAAACGTGGGTAAGAACTGTTTAAGTGCCAGACATACTGAACGAACGGCTCTACACACAGTTGCCTTTCCCACATGCTCCGAATCGCCCACACTGTACAAAAAATGGCCAGACGCAAAAAACCGAAGTGCTATGCACAAAATGTTTTCTGTGCTAAGCGCAGAACTGCGGTTTGTCACATTTGCGACATGCGGTTTTAAAAAACGTGTTAAATAAACTAAGGAATCTTTTGAAAAACGATAACGCTCTTTCAAATATTCATTAGGGTATGCAAACACGTCAATACGTGGTCGTATAACCCTCTCCCGACGAAAAAAACCTTGTATAATTTGTGCTTCTACGTCCACAGGATCTTCCTCAAAAGGGCACGCCATGCTCACCAACCTTCTGAAACGAAGTTACACTGAAACACAACCCGCTCCCGAGCAGGTTATCTTCAGAGAGTCAGTTGTTATGGTTACATACATACCCAGAAAGTTACCTCCGTTTTTGGAACTGAAAGTTGAGGTTATCCACGAACTTACCCTTAAACATACCCAGGTATGTCACATAACCTGCTTTCTGGAATACCCCCCAGGTAGTGAGCAAACAGCAAAACAAAATGGGGGGGGATTGTGGGTGGTCTGACGGCTCTTTTATTTGAGGTGGTCTTGAGTGATTGGAGACTACAGAATGGGTGACGTCAGCGCTGATGATGATTGATGGGTGACGGGAACCAATGACCGGTGACTAAGAGTTTAAAGTGCGGAGAACAGATAGAGGGGAAAAAACACACAACACAACGCGAACACGTAACAGAGGTGAAGATATTGGTGAAGAAACATTTAGATTCAATCGTGAAGATACCGAGGAACAGGTTAATTTTCTTTATCAGGTATGAACTCACTCATTTGAGCCTTATTAATATGTCCAACTTCACAGAAATGAATGATATTGAAGAATATATATTGTTTTGAAAATGATTTTAGATGTTAAGATGTCTAGATGTTTTATCTTTTTTCATCGTGGTTATCGTTCATGTTGACATGTAAATGCCTCATTGGATCACTCCAGGTATAGATGCGGCTGCCATCTTAGAAAGGAGAACTTGGTGCATTTAACGCCGCTGCTGTCTGAGAAGAACAGTCATTTGAAAAAGTTCTTAAAGTATGTTCACGTTTATTAAAGCATCTTTATTTTTGTATTCAGGCTTTCCTTTTGATTTGTCATTGTCACGTTCGCGCTTTCGCGGGACGAAGCACACGAAGAACATCCCAAGGGGATAATCAGCATCGCCCTGACAACAAGCGAGGAACACTTGGCCACACTCATCACAGGCTGATCGGCCACATCTGCGGCTCAACAAGAGCTGGCTTTATAAGTGTACTATACTTTATTAATTATTAATTATTCTTCCTGTTGTATTACAAATTAATAGAACATTAAATATAGGTTCCAATATACCATATGAACTGAAAAAGGCAGCCCAGGCACTGAGACAGTAACCTTTTGTCTTTTACCATCTGACAGATTTCTCTAGTTAAGTGTGAATGCTACGTTCAAACGTCTACTATATCCAGTCAATTCGGAGAAGACGGAACAAACGTCAATTCAATATTCTGTTTCCCCTGGAAGACACAAACGTGTGATTCATACAGACATTAAATAAAATTTTTGACATTTTAGATGGGAAATTAATCGTTTAGATCAATTGAAAAATTTGTTAATAGATTAATCAAAATAAATCTAGTCATTAGCGGCAGCCCTAAAGGGTTTTATATAGATGTTGAGCTTAATGGTTTAATAATGAATGTATACAAATAAGATTGGGGAAGAAAAGTTATATTCTACCGTAAGTAAACAAGAGCAGAGTGAGTGTGCGAGTTGTAACATGTCTGGCTGTTACTATACACGCATTCTTCTCTAAAACATTCCAGATGTGTACAACACTACAGTTCAGAGGACGAAGAAGAATGAGCTACACATTATCTGAAGTGAGTGCTTCATCGTTCTTTTGTTGTCTGGATTGCTACTTTTGTGCGTCTGAGACTTTGATGCTGTTGTAAAGTGATTTTATTTATCATTCATTTAAACTTGTGTTATGATTAACAGATGATCAAGTTGTTTCTGTGTAAGAGAATTACAGAAAGCTGCACATTCTCATATTGTTGTCACATGGTGTGCTTTTGAGTATTAATGAGTCTCACAGTATTTCTTATTATGTGCTCTTAACTCTTTGAGTGAGAAACTATCGATGAGTAGCTTCATGTTCTCTGTGTCTGTATGGTGAACTCTACAGTAGAATAATTCAATAAAAGAAGCTGTATTTCTACTTCATTAACGTCCTGATATGTGCAACATGATGTTTCTCATTGTTTAAAACACACCATACAAAATTACAGTTTTTAGTGTTTCGCACACTTTTAAAGCATTTTCTTATGCTATATGAACGTAGTTTACTTGATATAAATATAGCCCCAACCAGCCATTATTAGGATCCAGGCACAAAAATATTTTTCATCTATATTGTAAAACAATTGATTGTTTATTAGTTATTGTTGCCATGATGGACAAAGCGTAAAAATGCCTCAGAATAAACACATGAATGATAAGAATCTTTACTAGTTGCCTATCAAACCCCAACTCAGTGTATATGCTGTTGAGGGAAACAGGAAGTTTTCCCGAATTTGTAAGTTTGCCTTGTTTATTTGAGTGATACCTTGTATTGTGAACACATTGTGATGTGTTACTGATTTATCAAGAAGAAGAGACCACACAGAATATTATATTCTTTTATTTGATAAGTATTTATAAGATATACAGTACACATAGTATTGTATTCACTTTATTGAATAGTAGAAAGAAAGACCACCATAGCATCATATTTAAAAGTAGTTTATTGAGAAAAGACATTAGGTATGATATATGTAGCATTTAGTTAAAATATAGCCAGAGATAAAATATGTATCAGTAAGAACATTGAAGAATAGGAATGTTACCGTTGAGTGCTGAGTTCCCGACGCGGAGAGGAGGACATCTTAGAAAGATCTTTGCAGAAGAGCAGACTGATAAGATGGCTATGATTTTATAGTGAGCTTCTTGTATGGGACTTTCCCAAAAAGTGTCAGCTTGCACCTGTAGTCTATAAAGGAGGGCTGCACTCCGATGCCAGACAGACTCTGATTTTTAGACCTGAGCAGAACAGACCACGGAGAAGTCTTCTGTGACCTGTCTTGTGAGTATGATTAAATACTTACGAGAGATAGGACAGACTCGACTTACTTTACCTAACCTGAGGATAAACAAAATAAGGTAGAAGGTGCAGGAGATTTGAGCACCATAAAACAATGCAAAAGACCATGTTTAGAGACAAAGTTATAAAACTCTCCTGCTAAAAATTCAAGACAACATTGGTTCTTGGTGTGACCTTCACATACCTCAAAAGGCCTCGCTCAGTAGTCTTCTACCTTTTGGTCACTCAGTAGTCTTCTACATCTCACGACTGCTCGTCCTATAAAATCCAGCTGTTGTCCTGAGAATTTGAGAATGTCTTGGTGCCAGACCTTGTGGTTTTGACTTCATTTAACTAAAGCTCCTCGGATCTCAGTAGATATGCCTCTTAGCTCTTTAGGAGCCGTGCACGTCTTCGGCAGCTCCTCATGTACCTCTCAGGGCTGGAAGGCATGCACACCTCTAGTCTGATGCTTACGGTGGCCCAGGAAAACATGGCCATCAGCTTCAGGTCTGATTCAGCAGACACTGAAGACAACGCTCGTTGGAGGACAGATAACAAGTACACCCAAGAGGGCATGGTTGGAACGTCATCTTTAAAAAGACGCAAGCCGATTGTGTTCAGAAACTGCTCTTTAATGAAACACTTCTGGATCTTGAGTGCTCTCTCTGTTGTTCTTTGCGTACCACAAAAGCATGCATTTTTCTTCTCAAACAAAGAAAGATTTAAACTGCTGAGGACTTCTAAGAAAGACAATCAGAATTCCCATTACTTTTAGAGTAAATATATGTAACGTTACAAATAATTTCCTATAGACCTCCTAAATTTAAGAAAGCTTGCTATTTTAGTCTATGCATAGCCTTTTGATAGGTATAAATGCCTTTGAAGTTTGATGTTCATATCAGTGTAATCAACTCAAAGATCTGATTCCCCAAATAATATTTAAACAGCTAATTTACCTTAGAGTGGTTGCACCAGGCGCTTGTTAATACCAGTGTGACGAGGAGTGGCTCGGATGCAATAACCACTAAAATTAATTTGCGTTTTCTCTTAATCAGAGCTAATCAGTGCAAATCAGGGCTCCAAGCAAGACCCCAGTCTGTTGTCACGAAATAACTCTTAGTGACTGACAGATACAGAGAGCAAATTCTCCCTGCTTAGTTCAGTGGACTGAAACCTTGCTTGTGATAATAAATTAAATAAGCATCTTTCCACCCCTTTTAATAAACTAAATAAGCACCGATAAGTATATTTTTATATTCACTTAAAAAAAAGAGACAAACAATTGAAATAAAACTTATATTTTGGTTTTGTGAATGGTCAAACCTTCTCCATTCTGCAGATATTGCTGCTTTCTGGTTTGTGCATTGTAAATAACAAGTCCACAAGATATCTCCCGAGACCTGTCTATAAGGTTTTTCTTTTTAAATATCTGGAGTCTATTTAAGATTTAGAAGAACAAAAACAGATGATTTAATATACAGGTAACGAATACATTTTGTACAAATTTATTTTCACGAGTTCGCACTTACATATAATTAATCATAGTAACGGTAAAAAGTAAGCGTGTTTGGCGTGCTGTCAGGGAGAGGGCTCGGAAATTGGTGGACTACCGAGTCCAGAGTTTTTTCCTCTTGTCCGTGAAAGCGCACAGGGCTCGGTGTCCAACCCGATCCCCGAGTGCCCCCCAAAAAAGCCAATTAAGACAGCAGCCAAAAACATGTGTAAGCGGCCCCCCAAAAAAGCTACTAGCTTAGCTAAAAAGGAGGATGAGCATGGATATGTTAGTTGAAATTGGAATGGTATTAGGATGATGTTATGTGGGTGTAGGAGAATGGGCATGAAAATGTTGTGAGTTAAGATGAGCGTCTCTAGCGGGAGTGGTCCACGGCGGTGGGTGCAGTACTCCGGCTAGAGCGGTCCACTGTATTAGCAGCATGTGCGAACGACCGTCTCCGGCGGGAGCTGTCCACGGCGGTGGGTGCAAAGCTCCGGCTTTTGTGGTCTGCTGCTAAAGGCAGTGGGTGCGCAGTGGCGTCTCTTACAGGAGCGGTCCACGGCGGTGGGTGCAGAGCTCGGCTTGAGCGGTCCACTGTAATAGCAGCATATGTGAACGACCGTCTCTGGTAGGAGCTGTCCACGGCGGTGGGTGCAGAGCTCCGGCTTTTGCGGTCTGCTGCTAAAAGCAGTGGGTGCAAGTGAGCGTCTCTTGCGGGAGCAGTCCACGGCGGTGGGTGCAGTGCTCCGGCTTAGAGCGGTCCACTGTAATGGCAGCATGTGTGAGCGACCGTCTCTGGCGGAGCTGTCACGGCGGCGGTGGGTGCAAAGCTCCGACTTTGCGGTCTGCTGCTAAAGCAGTGGGTGTAGGAAATTAAAGAAATACTTCACCGGCGTGCACTTCAGTCTGCACCGCAGCAGGTCCCCTCTGTCTGTATGTATCGCTGGTAGATGTGTACCCTTGGTTCAGCGCGCTGGAAGCACAGTCCGATAAAACCACACGAGTGAAATCAATCTGGTTTATTCAAACAAATGCTTCAAAACATCAAGTCTGTCTTCAGCTTATATACATCGGGAAAAATAGGAGTGCACCCAAAAAGGAGGAACTTGGTCCCCAAGCCATAACATAGGAAAACATATACATATATGGTAATATTGGTTAAACTTGTTCTAACAGCTCAGCAAAACCAAATAGCCAACAAGAGGGAAAAACAGTGGGAGTGAGAACCTTGTGAAAGCAAGATACATTGTCACCTTGAGGTGGTAGAAGGGCCAGTTGCTATCTAGCCAAAACAGTTCTCTGTACGCACAAGGCATCTCCGTCGCATTTAGGTCAGAGTTCATACACACACACATAGTAGAGAAGGCATAATGTTCCTTCAGTCCCCTCTTTCAGGCTAAAAAGCCTGACGATGTCTCACATTATCAACCAAGCTCACCTGCTCGTATCCCCGTTGCCCTCTAGTCAACCCATCAATCGTAGCATACACTCTGTCCATCAGACATCTCAGCAAACATGGGCCGAAAATACATACAGCGAATAATATCAGGATAACTGGAACGAGCATAGAAACAAATGGTGTAAGCCAACCAAACAAATTATGCAAAATACCCCATCCCCAGTCTTTTTGTCGGTTCTCGTCGGAATAGAGCTCATGGGCAACCCTATTCATCTCCTCAACGGCATGACCCACAGCACCCGCTGGTTCGTCCTCCGCTGGAATGAACGTGCAGCATTGATCCCCAACCAGAGCACAGACCCCTCCTTCTTTGGCCAACAGCATATCCAATGCCAATCGATTCTGAGTGGTCATGAGACGCAGAGCATTGAGCTCCCTCCGCACTCCGCCCAATCCCAGCGTGGTGTCATTTACGAACTTAGCCAGGCGGTAGTGCAGAACTTCGGTCTCACGCCACAGGTTGCTAACGCCAAAAGAAGGTAAGAGGGATGTCCAGAATCTGTGCCATTTGGTTGTCAGTTGATGTTCTACAGGCACGTCATCAGCAACTTCGCGTCGTCGTCGTCCACGGGCTGTGGGCTGCCTGGAGTGATGGATGATTCTGACAGGATAACCTAGTTGGATAGGGGCACAAAGACCACTCCAGTTGCCTGGAATGTCCTTAAACAAAGCATCACGACCACAATACCACCACCAATCAATATCAAGTCGAAACGTACAATTTTTAACACACAGAATACGTCTTAAATCCCCTACGTGGGAGCCATTCGAAGACACATTCTCCTTGTGTTGTAACGATAGGATGGTCGAACACAGATCCTCGCGAATGTTACCCACAGGGTCAGATCTGTTGGTGCTAGTGCTGTTGTAGCAAAAGGCAAACATAAAATTCTTGGGAAATCGTGGCCGAATTCTTATGTGCTCTTTAACAAAAGGCAACGTTATTCTGCTAGCATTGGTACATATTGTTTCACAGGTCATTGTTGATGGAAACCAATCCAGGTCAGTGAAATTACACCCACCATACATCTTTATACATGATGTTGTTATATCTTGTTGGCTCAAAACTGGCAGGGAAATAGACACGGTGGATGACATTAATTGTTGGCAAACATAACATGATTCATTTGTGTGCTGGCGAGCAGTCCAATTAGCATATTCCCAAAAAAGATTATCAGTGGGGTGCAAACCCAAATTGAAGACAGACAGAAAGCTAATCAAAATAATAATAATCAACTTCATTTTTTTTTTTTTTTCAATAATAATAATAATAAAGCATAAATGAGATGTGCGTTTGAATTTGGTGATCTCAAGGATATGTGTCTGTCAATTTCTATTGTATCAACAGCGCTGCGTGTTCAGCTCCTCTGTTATACCATAGCAATTGATCAGAGTGGAATGTCGTCGTCTAACAGTCAGCCCTCCAGTCCATCTACCGATAAGCTCCCCGTCTTTTGGCGCAGCGGTCAATAACCGCTGGTGGTCCCAGTTGCCACTGGCTAGGAGCCTGCTGTTAACAAACAGGTTACCATCGGATACAACAGATCTGAAAAACAAAAGCTGTTAGGCAATCATTCATTTCATTCGACAGGTGCAGGTTTGATCCTGGTCGCGTGAATCCACTGTGGAAAAGAATCTGTTAGAACGGCGGTTCGAGTCACAGCAACAATTTCAACAGGAGGACTATATCGAGGTTTTGCAAATTCATCTCCCATCTTTAAAAATTGTCTAATTAATACTTTGTCACCCACTTTGAAAGGGTGCGTTTTGTCAATTGGCATAGGTGCTGAGCTCGAATGCTGTTTTTTCCAATTATCTTGCAACACGTCAATTAGTTGCTGCACATACTCACTTATGTGGACATCGCATCCACCATCACCTGGTGCTCCTCCACCCTTCCGCCACGGGGCCGGGAATGGACGTCCCATTATCATTTCAAATGGTGACAGTCCATTCAAACCCTTGTGTGGAGACATTCTCATGTCCGCCAACACAACAGGCAATAGAGTAGTCCAATCAGAATGGCCAGCACTTTGCATGGCTTTTCTCAATTTGTCTTTGATTGTTCTATTTACTCTTTCTACTATGCCAGATGATTGAGGGTGGTATGGAATGTGGAATCCCCAATTAACCTGTAATTCGTTCATCAGTGTTTGGAGAAGTTTGGACACAAACGCAGGTCCTTTGTCTGAGTCTATGGCACATGGTATACCATATCTTGGAATAATATCCTTCACTAAATGTTTCACTACCGTTTTCGCATCCTCCTTCCCGCAGGGAAAAGCCTCCACCCACCTTGAAAATTTGTCTACAAAAACCAATAAGTATTTGTATGGCCCCCTCTTAGGTAAATGCGTGTAATCGACCTGCCATTGTTGAAGTGGGCCATCAGGCATTGGCAGCTGCTGATGTTCAGCCAATGGCTTTGTTGTATTGTTTTGAGCGCAAATCATACACCTATCGAGTGTGTTGTTCACATGCATTGTCAATTGTGGAATGCACAAAAATTTAGACATAGTCTCAATTACCCCTCTTCGGCCGCGGTGTGTAATACCATGAAACTCGCGGACGAGGAACGAAGCGCATGTTAAAGGTATGCAAATCCTTCCTTGTTTATCAAGCAAAACACCATCCTCCCCGGCCGTGGCCCCTTCTGCTGACCAGAATACCTTGTCCTCCTCTGAGGCAGATGACTGGATGGCAGCCACGTCTACGGGGGGAATCATAGCACTGGTTAAAAGTGATGCAGAAACAGCACAAGTGTTAAGCCAGTGTGGCATCACACCAGACAAGGCGGCGGCTTTAGCTGCACTGTCAGCAATAGAATTACCTCGAGCCTCTTCTGTGTTCAAAAAAGAATGACCCTTTGTTTTGATAATAGATAAAGACTTAGGTAGATGCTTGAATCAAATCCAACACTAAAGAACTATGAGAAATAGGCTTACCATCTGCTGCAACAAAGCCACGTGTAGCCCATATGTGACCAAAATCGTGTGCTACTCCAAAAGCATATCGACTATCAGTATAAATGTTCACATCCTGGTCTGTGGCCAGACGACAGGCACGGGTCAGAGCCACTAATTCAGCGGCTTGTGCAGATGAGAATGGTAACGCTGCGGATTCAACAACAATATCAGGAAGCTCACATACAGCATAGCCACACAGGTACACTCCATCATGTGGCTTTGAACACGAGCCGTCCACAAACAGTGATCGAGCGCCTGCCATTGGACTGCTCTTCATGTCAGACCTGATGGAGCAATCAGAGATAACAGTAGTTACACAATCATGATCATCAGGTATACAGTCATCTTGGGCATGCAGCAGACGCTGTAAGGCATGAGCAATGGTATCATGTGAAGATGATGGTTTCACCGTCAGGTTTTCAGTGGCCAACAGTACCTGTTCATAACCACAGCGACGTTGTACAGACAAATGCTGTGTTGACAAATGTTTCAACATGTACTGGACCTGGTGAGCGCAATGCAAGGTCAACGGGTTACCCCTCACCATTTTTTCTGCATCGGTAACCATGCATGCAGCAGAGGCTATTGCTTTCAGGCATGTTGGTAGACCTTTGGCTACGGTGTCAAGTGACTTAGATAAATATGCACATGGTCTGAAACCTCCCCCGTGCTCCTGAGCCAAAACAGCCGAAGCAGTGTCACCATGGTGTGACACATACAAGTGGAACGGTACGTCATAGTTGGGAGGCCCAGAGCCGGTGCTGAACACAGGGCAGGCTTCAGGGCGCGACACGCCTTCTCCATGTCATCTGTCCACACCAGGCGGTACGACATAGGGTCACTGTGTGAGAAAGCAGAGCGCAAAATTTTATCATAGTGGGAACAATCTGGAACCCATTGACGACAATAATTTACCAAACCCAGGAAGGACATCAGGGCCTGTTTAGTGTTGGGCTTTTGTGTGTCCACAATAATCTTGACCCGCTCAGGAGACAGCTGTTTCTGTCCCTGGGACACAATGTGACCTAGATAATTAACAGTCTGCCTGCAAAACTGCAATTTAGTTCTAGAGACTTTGAAGCCACAGGCTGCTAACCTGTGCAGTAGCGCCAGGGTCGCCTATTGGCAAGTGCTCACATCCCGTCCTGTAACCAAGAGATCATCAGCATATTGCAAGAAACAAGAGTTTTCTGGCATTTCCAAATCAGCTAAGCAATGCCTCACTGTTTGTGAGAAAACAGCCGGTGAATCAATATACCCTTGAGGCAGTCTGGTCCACGTGTACTGCGACCCTCTATGTGTGAAGGCGAACAATGGCTGAGTGTCTGGTTCAACAGGTATGCTGAAAAAAGCAGAACAGAGGTCAACAACAGAGAAACATTCATGGTCAGCTGGGATAGCAGCCATGATAGACGGCACATCCGGCACAATCGGTGCAACAGGCAAAACAGCATCATTAATTGCTCTCAAATCTTGTGTAAAACGCCAGGTACCATCTGCTTTTCTGACAGGATTGACAGGCGTGTTGTAAGGGCTGTGACATGGCGTAATCACTCCCTTCTTTAACAGAGCAGACAGAATTTCATCAATTCCCTTAGCCTTTTCCTCTGTTAGAGGATACTGTTTCCTATATACAGGATCACCATGCTTCAATGAAGCCTCATAGGGAGCGCAGCTCACACACCCCACATCATCCTTGTGCTCTGCCCACAAGTGATAAGGCACCTCTTGTAATGCTGGATTGTCATCTGCAGCAGCGTGAGTTACCATTGATAAATTATGTGGAACTGGGCAGCCATCCAAGTTCCTTGTTTCAAATGACTTGCAACAGGAAGTATCAACAATAAGCTTTGATCCTGAAAACGATAAAGACATAGAAAGTTTAGACATCAAATCTCGCCCCAGAAGATTAAATGGGCATTGCGACATATATACAAAGCGATGTACAAATCGACAGTCAGGGTCTCCTGCCATATATGTGACCAAGGGCGGTGTCATTGGGCTGTCGAAATAAACCCCTTCAATCCCTACAGTGCTCATGATGCTAGACGATATTGGGCCATTATACGTCTCCCTCACCGATGACATTGTGGCCCCTGTATCTAACAAAAATGGATAGATTTGGCCATTCAAATGCAGTTCAACAATCGGCATGTCATGTGACAGAGGAGATTCAAATGAAAAACACAACAACGAAGCATCAATGGGGGTCAAGCTCTGTGGGCAGCCCTAGTCCTGTGTGTAGGCGGGGCTGTGCTGTTGCTGAAATCTAGCAGAGGACTGCTGGGGGGCCGCATGAGGCGGAGGAGCATAGTAAGCTCCACCCTGCTGTGGCTGCTGAGGAATGTGTTGGGCTTGAGTTGAAGAAGTTTTTGTTAATCAAAATATAAAGTAAATCTTATATAATTTAGTTACTATTATAACTGCAGTCAGACATAAGCTAAAAACCCCACTATTTAGAACCCATCTGTTTTTGGCATTTTACATCTGTTGTCTTACACCTGTGATCCTCATTAACAAGGGTAATTCAGGAGGCCACCATTTATTACTGTGACGTGGTAGTGTGATGACCATATAAAAACCCCTGAATAGTGGTAAGCGGGAGGGCTGTCTATAGAGTGGTTCTGTGTGGACCTTAGACAGACTCGGCTGGTATTGATCAATAAAAGTCTGAATTTTTGCTATCAAAACCTAATGCTCGGAGTCTTCTTTAATCCGGGGAATCCACAACAGAGTCTGCATAGGCTGGTGCCCTTCATCTCTTTGTCTCTTATGACATTCTCTAGCCCAATGGCCAGGCTTACCACAATAATTACAATTGCCTGGTTTACGACTATTCCCCTGAGCCCTCCGTTGCTTACCCTTTCCCTGTCCCTGCACAACAACAAAAGATGCATTTTTCTTACTATCCACAAACATTCCATCGCCTTCCAACGTTCTCAGCTTAATGCCTGCATCTTTAATTGCCAACTGATTACGATCACACAAGTGGTGCTTCAATACCTCTCTGCAGTTCGGCGTACAGTTATTCATGAATGTTGCTAAGAACATTGGGTTAGGCTCTGCCTCTTTCAGCTCCAAACCTCCCACTGTTAGCCATGTATCTCTAAAGCGCGTGAAAAAGACTGACACAGACTCGCCTTTTTCCTGCTTACAGTTTGTAACTTGCGACAAATCACGGTTGGCTGATTTTATAGTCAACAAATATTTAGTTAGCTGAGCTCTCAATTTGTCCAACATCTCAGCTGAGTTATCTTTCCACTCAAACTTAACAAAAGTCTTTTTCCTGCGGATTTTTCCATCACCCTGATCTTCCACCACCTCAGTCTGTTCCATTACGTCTGATTTGGGATCTAACACCGGGCAAGCTGCAAGTAGACCCACCTCATCATACGCTTGGCCTAATTTGTGCTGTAATATAAATCGATAATCAGCACCCACCAATTGGCAATGTCGTGAACAACGAACAAGCATTTCTACGAACACAACAGGATTCTCAAGTCCAGGAAGCATGGACATTAAATCTTTCAAAGCACTGGGGGAGGGTGGCTGCACCTCAATTCCCCTTGGCTTCGCAACCCAGACAGCAGCTACATTATCACTGTGCGGGTCAGCCTGCATTTCTGGCTTGTCGTTCTTATACTGTTCTAGAGACGGATACAACTTCTCTGGCGGAGGCGGAGGAGGAACACAAGCAGGGGCTGAAGTCGAAGGGTTAAAATACGGCGGCCGGTGGCTCCCCTTCTCGGGTAAAGAAGAAGGAGGAGGCGGAAAATGAGTAGAGCAGGTGCCTTTATCTTTTGACGGTTTTGGAACTGTTTTTAGAACAGCTTTCGGCACATAAATATTCTTTTTGTCATTCCAAACAAAACTCATTTTATACCATGTGTCATATCCCGCTTTCATATAATTATAATCCCACAATGGATCTCCCTGCCCACCGTAAATCATGTCATTGGCAGATTTCAAATAACTTGGGTCAAATGTCCCTTCTTTTGGGTACGTTCGCCACTGGCTATCCAGAGTCCATCCATACAAATTATCTAGGAATGGCACTGTGTAATAGCCCCAACCACATTTCCATCCAATCTTTGGGTGTCTCAACAGGTTCAGGTTTTGGATAGCTCTGTCCCATTATGAATACAGATCAACCAGCGTACAGACAGCAAATCTAAATCTCTTATTAGACCTGTCAGTGAGCCAACCAGTTCAAATTTAATCGAACACAAGAAGTTGACTGTGACGATGGCAATACAAATAATCAGGTAGTGAAACTATACTTTCTCTTACCTGATCAGATGTATCCCGGACGAGCCCCCAAGAACTGTAGGAAATTATGAAATAGTGCGTGCACTTCAGTCTGCACCGCAGCAGGTCCCCTCTGTCTGTATCGCTGGTAGATGTGTACCCTTGGTTCAGCACGCTGGAAGCACAGTCCGATAAAACCACACGAGTGAAATCAATCTGGTTTATTCAAACAAATGCTTCAAAACATCAAGTCTGTCTTCAGCTTATATACATCGGGAAAAATAGGAGTGCACCCAAAAAGGAGGAACTTGGTCCCCAAGCCATAACATAGGAAAACATATACATATATGGTAATATTGGTTAAACTTGTTCTAACAGCTCAGCAAAACCAAATAGCCAACAAAAGGGAAAAACAGTGGGAGTGAGAACCTTGTGAAAGCAAGATACATTGTCACCTTGAGGTGGTAGAAGGGCCAGTTGCTATCTAGCCAAAACAGTTCTCTGTACGCACAAGGCATCTCCGTCGCATTTAGGTCAGAGTTCATACACACACACATAGTAGAGAAGGCATAATGTTCCTTCAGTGGGTGCGAGTGTGTGCGTCTCTAGCGGGAGCGGTCCACGGCGGTGGGTGCAGTGCTCCGGCTTAGAGCGGTCCACTGTAATGGCAGCATGTGTGAACGACCGTCTCTGGCGGGAGCTGTCCACGGCGGTGGGTGCAAAGCTCCGACTTTTGCGGTCTGCTGCTAAAGCAGTGGGTGCGAGTGTGTGCGTCTCTAGCGGGAGCGGTCCATGGCGGTGGGTGCAGTGCTCCGGCTTAGAGCGGTCCACTGTAATAACAGCATGTGTGAACGACCGTCTCCGGCGGGAGCTGTCCACGGCAGTGGGTGCAAAGCTCCGGCTTTTGCGGTCTGCTGCTAAAAGCAGTGGGTGCGAGTGTGCGTCTCTAGCGGGAGCGGTCCACGGCGGTGGGTGCAGAGCTCCGGCTTAGAGCAGTCCACTGTAATAGCAGCAAGTGAGAACGACCGTCGCTGGCGGGAGCTGTCCACGGCGGTGGGTGCAAAGCTCCGACTTTTGCGGTCTGCTGCTAGAAGCAGTGGGTGCAAGTGTGCGTCTCTAGCGGGAGCGGTCCACGGCGGTGGGTGCAGAGCTCCGGCTTTTGCGGTCTGCTGCTAAAAGCAGTGGGTGCGAGTGTGCGTCTGTAACGGGAGCAGTGCACGGCGGTGGGTGCAATGCTCCTGCCTGTGTTGGCCACTGCGGTGGCAGGTTTTGTATATTATCATCTACGGCGGGAGCGGTCCACGGCGGTGGGTGCAGTGCTCCTGCCTGTGTTGGCCACTGCGGTGGCGGGTTTGTATATTGTCGTGTACAGTGGGAGCTGTCCACGGCGGTGGGTGCAATGCTCCTGCCTGTGTTGGCCACTGCGGTGGCAGGTTTTGTATACTATCATCTATGGCGGGTGCGGTCCACGGCGGTGGGTGCAATGCTCCTGCCTGTGTTGGCCACTGCAGTGGCGGGTTTGTATATTGTCGTGTACAGCGGGAGCGGTCCACGGCGGTGGGTGCAATGCTCCTGCCTCTGTTGGCCACTGCGATGGCAGGTTTTGTATACTATTATCTACTGCGGAAGCGGTCCACGGCGGTGGGTGCAATGCTCCTGCCTGTGTTGGCCACTGCGGTGGCAGGTTTTGTATACTGTCATGTACAGCGGGAGCGGTCCACGGCGGTGGGTGCAATGCTCCTGTTTTGCAGTCCGCTGCTAAAAGCAGTAGGTGCATGAAAGCGTCTCTGGCAGGAGTGATCCACGGCGGTGGGTGCAGTACTCTAGCTAGAGTGGTCCGCTGTTACAGTGGTGAATTTTGTATATGGTCATCTGCTGCGGGAGCGGTCCACGGCGGTGGATGCGATGCTCCTGCTTGGCATTGCCACTGCGGTGGCAGATTTTGTATACAAACGTCTATAGCGGGAGCTGTCCAGGGCGGTGGGTGCAATGTTCCTGCTTGGTATGTCCACTGTGGTGGCAGATTTTGAATATGGCTGTTTATAGCGGGAGCGGTCCAGGGCGGTGGGTGCGATGTTTCTGCTTGGTGTGGCCGCTGCGGTGGCGGATTTTGTATTTGGTCGTATACAGCGAGAGCTGGCCGTTGTAGAAGGAGTGATGCCGTGCCTTGGGTGATCCCCTGCGGGGGTGGTAGGTTTGGAGTTCTGTTGGGACTGGTTAGGGTCTGGAGGGCTTTTTTGATGAGTGATTGGTCTGAACGAATGTAGCTTTTGTATGCGTTAGAAGACCAGTGGCCGAGGGTTTGGATTTGCTGTTGGGAGAGACCTTTCTCTGCTGCAGTGGTGGCTGCCCCTATTCTGAAGGAATGTGTGGAGAATTTTTTTTTTTGATGGGATTCCGGAGTAAAATAGGACTGATTTGAGGTGCTTTTGGAACCAGAATCGAGATACGGGGTGGTTGGAATCATCTGTGAACAGAGGGTCGAGTGGAGTTTTAGTTTGGGATTTCCTGTATTGGAGGAAAGCTAGAAGTGTTTGAAGGGGAAAAGTAGGAGTTTGGAGGTTAAAAAAATATATATGAAATGCCCATTTTTGGTCTGGTCCGTTTTACTTTGTTTGATGAAAAAGGATACGGTTTCGTGGTCTATGATAGATATGTTGGAAATGGTGAGGTGAATTTTTGGGTCGAATCTGGAGTTGACTGTAAATTCTGAACATCTGAGGAAACCGAAAAAGGCCAGAATGAACATTGCATCAAGAGTGCGGGCAGTATGGATAGAAGAGTAGCCTCTGCGGAGGGTGGATATGCATTTTGGGAGAATTTCAAGGGTGATGGGCATCCTTGAGTCGGATCGGGAGGGATGCCTTCTTTGGATGCCCTTGATTAAAGTGAAGTCTGAGCATTGGTTATTTAAGGTGAGGCGATGCCGTGGATGAGTTTATGGAAAAATTGGATACCACTCAAGTAGCCCTTAATAGAACTGACTTGCAGGTTTTTTTTTTGTGTGTTAAGAAAGGAGATGAAAGAAGTGATGGATAGCAGGGGAAAATCAGGGAATTGGAGGTTATACCTTGCCTGGAAAGATTTAAAGCATTTCCAAGCGGTCAGGTAAGATTGCAGGGTTCTGTGAGAAACTGCTTGTAGGATTGAGTCGAGGGAGGCTTCGAGGAGGGACCTTAAAGGATGGTTCGCTGGAATATTAGTTGTGAAAAGAAGCACCTGGGTTGCATAGGGTTCCGCTTCTGGCGCCAGCATCCTGGATTTCTGCAAGGATCTGTGCTTTGATGGAATTGGAGACAGGGGTGGGGTCCGGCGAGGCGGCATTTGAGGGCATAGGAAAGGGGTTAGCAGTGGATACTGAGAAAGGGTGGTGGGCAAGGAGAGATTATGGGGGTAACTCATGGGAGCTACTTGTGGGGGTGGGTTGGAGCTCACGGCGGCTATGGCAGGGGATCTAGGGGAAAAGAGTGGAAAAGATAGGGAGGTAAAGAAGAATAGGTGTGTAAAGATGATGGGAGGGTCTTGGACCTGGGTTCAGACTGGTAGCAGAAAAATAGGGGAGGGGAGGAGGAATAGGAGGTTGTACGGCTGGGATCGTCAGTGGAGGCATCTGTGTGCCTGTGCTGGCACCTATGGCTGGCTGGGCTGTGGGAACAGAAATGGGACGAGTTAGGTCCTGGAGGAATAGGAGAAACTTGAGGCTGGTAAATAACGGACAGTGGATTGGGGGGGGCTGGTTGCCAGGCATGGTCGGGAGAGACTTGGGCAGAGTACTGTTGGTGTGGGTTCAACTGATCCAATGAACAGAGTGGGTACGGGCTAGGCTGATGGCTTGTGGGGGCTGGAGCCGTGGTGTCTGCTGCGTGGGTTGTTTGCTGGAAACTGGAGGAAGAGCTGCTGGTGTTTGGGTCCTGGGCTTTGCTAGCACTAGCTGGGGGCCTTCTGCCGCCTCCTGGTGGGCGGAGGCTTAATACGGGTGCAGATGCTGACTTCTCGGTCTTCCCCTGGGAGAATTACGGCTTCTTCTAGTTGTTTCCTTTCTTTTGGCTGGAGGAGAAATGTTTGGCGAAGCTGCGCCTGTTTGATAAGTCGAGTACAGCGAGAGAAGCTCGGCTTTGTTAGTGCGGCGGGAGAATGGAATGTTCGCGTTTGCAAGTGCTTGACGCAAAGCCGGAATTGTCCATTTGTTGCGGATGGAGCGGAAGAAAAGCTGCACGGTAGGGAGAAGCTGGGGAAGCTTGAGGACGTCTGGCAGGTGGAGGCGAACGTGATATTAATCGCGTTGGCGAATGGATAGTCGCTCGCGTTAGTTTTCTGCCTCTGGGCGAAGCCGGGCGCTCGTTTGAAGTTCCGGGCGGGGCGTTAGCGTGCTTGCTCAGCGGAGTCGTGGAGGGCGTGGCGTCCTCGATTTCGTAGGTTTCTGGCGATTGGTCTTGTTCGGACATGCTGAATACCATGCTCGGAAACGAGATATCGAGGTAAGAGGCTTGTGCGAATTTATAGTAGGCTTCTCTTGCTCTGGTTGGATAATTGCGTGATTAGGAAACGAGAAGCCAGCCGCGTTAATTATCAGTGCGTGCTCCTCCCGAAATTTGTTTATAGCTAAACATCATTTAGGTTTTGACTGTGAATGTCAGTCTTTAACGGTCCTTAAAATGATTAGGCCTATATGACGTTTCAGGACAGTTTTTATTACAGAAAAAAAAAAAATAGTACAAAGCAGCATATAAACTAAGGAAACTAGAGGCTGTGTCAGTCCTGAGAAAAAAAAATGAAAATATTATATTGTAATACTCTAAATGCTGTTGCAAAAAATGCAAAAGCCAAACTAAACCATTTGTCTTAAAACAGACACTTGTCCTAAAACTGCTCAGCAAATTTTAAATGCTCATCAGACACTCACCATGTGAAAGAACAAGAGATCTCCTGGAAATCGGTCCCAAAACTCAAGAGAAAGTGGGCCATACAGCAAGACAGCAAAAAATGGTTAAAGAAGGAGGTGGAAGGAGCTGAAACAAGCAGTTCAATTGAGAAAAACCCACCAACATCACAGAGTTGAAATGCTTATGTAATGAGGAACGGACTGAAAGTCCTACAAGATGAAAAAGATGTAGGAAACTTGCAAATGAGGACACATCAGATACTGAAAACAAAAATCCACATACTTTTGCAGCAAACAGATATGTAACAATCAATATTTTATCTCAATTTCTTTTGTAGATTTCTTTGTCTACGTTCAGGAGACATTTTATGTTTTGGGACATATTTATGCAGAAACATAAAAAAAAAATTGTAAAGGGTTTCACTGTAGTTTTTAAAATGTCACATTTGAGCTCACTTTAGCTGTTTTCTTTTTCTTAATCTGCAGTCATGAGTTGGTGAAGGACGATGGCGTCTGTTAAAAAGCTGCTCTTGGACCAACTGATGGAGCTGGCAGAAGATGAACTGAAGATTTTTCATTGGCATTTAGTGATTTTTTATCAAAAGTGCATATCAAAGTGTGAATTGGAAAATGCAGATAGATGTGACACAGTATATAAGATGGTGATGTGTTTTGGGCTAGATGAAGCTGTGAAGGTCATGGTAGACGTCCTGAAAATGATAAACCAAAATTATCTGGCTGAACAGTTGCAGAATGAACACAAGCAAGGTAACATTTAATTTACTGTGACTGTAACATGATTAAATATTTAACAGTGTGAAGGTTTTACTTAAAGCTCTTTTCCTCTTTGCTCTGCTGATGTGTTTCTGAGATAAATATTTCCTAGTGAGTGATTCTCTCTTTTTCTCTCTCCCAGCTCAGACTGAGGACAATATGAAAACATCTGTCCCTGTGAGAGGTAACATATCACATATAATCCACATATATCATATCACTGCCTGTGAATGGAAATAAGAAATCACATCAGAGGCAGATTTCATACAGATATATAGAAGTGTCCCCAGTGATACCCAGCCTACAATGGTCTGAAAGCCTTGCTTAAACATCTTATAATGTATTCAAATTCAACCAAATTCAGTTGAACAGTTAACCAAAAGGTGGCACTGTCACAAAATAGATTCAGTATCACAGAGACATGATTGCAGTAACACATGCTAAGGTTAATTAAAGCAAGTTTAAACACACATTCTGTTTGATGTGCTAGATCATGTGGAAACCATTCATCAGTTTTGAGTGAGACTGATCTCATGGCATAAAGATCTCAATCAATAAGTGATCTGGAAAGAGCATAGGCATTCAGATATTGTAAAACTGAAAATTGTTAAATATGAATTTAATCTATCTGAATCAGTTACTAATAATAACAATCATGCTAATATGAAAATATGACAAATTTGTTTAGTGTTTTGTGTCTCTTATTTTTTTATTGTAGAGCTGCAAAATGTATTGAAAACTCACAAAAACAACATGAAGATGAAGGCAAAATACATTTTTGAGGGCAACAAAGAAACTGACACAGATCTGAAAGCTGTTTACACAGATCTGTTCATCACAGAGGGAGATATGAAAGATGTAAGTCAGGAACATGAGATTCTGAAGATTGATGATGCTTTCAAGAGCAAAAAAACACTGAACAAAATCAAATGCAATGATATATTTACTGAACTAAGGAAAACAATGAGTTAAAGATTGTGTTGACCAAAGGAGTCGCTGGCATTGGAAAAACTATTTCTGTGCACAAGTTCATCCTGGACTGGGCAGAAGGAGGATATCTAATCAGGATATAGACTGTGTGTTCCTGATTCCATTCAGAGAGATCAATGTGATTAAAGAGAGAGAAGTCAGTCTCCACGAGTTTCTGCTGAAATTTAATCCTGAATTGATGTACCTGGAGAAATCAAAGCTATATACAGAATATAAACTTGTGTTTATATTTGATGGACTTGATGAAAGTCGACTGCCTTTGAATTTTGAAAGTGATACACTGAACACTCTTGAGGAAAGATCATATGTAGATGTGCTGTTTAAGTCTGGTCAAAGGTAAACTGCTTCCAGCAGCTCTTGTCTGGGTCACATCACGACCAGCAGCAGCCAATCAGATCCCTCCTCAGTATGTAGGATTGTTCACAGAGGTGCAAGGATTCACTGACCAACAGAAGGAGGAGTACTTCAGAAAGAGATTTAAAGATCAGTGTCTATCCTCTAGAATCATCTCAAACATTAAGACGTCTCGTAGTCTCTACATCATGTGCCACATTCCTGTGTTCTGCTGGATCTCAGCCACAGTACTTCAAGATATTCTCACTGAGAACAATGAAGAGAACATCAGCACAACACTCACTGAAATGTACATTCACTTCCTGAGGATACAGATGAACATGAAGAGTCAGAAATATGGCGAACAACAAGAAGGAGAATGTTCAGAGCACTTACTTTTAAATAGAAAGATGATTCTGAAGTTAGCCAAGCTAGCGTTTGAACAGATGAAGCAGGAAAACATTGTGTTCTATTAGAGATCTGAAAGCATGTGGTATTAATGTGAGTAAAGATGCTGAGTTCACAGGAATGATCGCTGAGATCTTTAAGAGAGAAGTTGGACTTTATAAGACAAAGGTCTTCTGCTTTGTGCATCTGAGCGTTCAAGAGTTCCTCGCTGCAGTGCATGTGTTCATCTGATACCTGAAAAAAACAAGCAAGAGCTTAAGTTGTTCTTTAGGGATTCACAAACTACAGTCATACAAAATCTTACATTTCCTTTTAAAAAGGTCAAATTGCATGACTTAACAGAGAGAGCCATTGAAAAAGCAATGCAGAGTAAAAGAGGGCATCTAGACCTGTTCCTGCGGTTTCTGATGGGAATTTCCCTGGAATCCAGTCAAAATCTGCTCAAAGGCCTGATCACACACACTGAAGACAACACAAAGAGCATCATACATCTAAGTGCACACATTAAAGAATTACAAAAACAGAACATCACAGATGAAACTTCAGTCAACCTGTTCTACTGCTTACTTGAACTCAAGGATCATTCATTATATGAGAAATCCAGAGTTACCTCAGTTCAAATGAACATCCAGGAAGAGCTCTCTCATCTTCAATGTGCACAGTGTTGACCTACATACTACTGATGTCAGAGAAGGTGCTGGATGAGTTCAACTCAAAAGCTAGTGAGTTCACATCAAAACTAGCAGACTACAAGAGACTCATTCCAGCTGTGAGATGTTGTAGAAAAGCTCTGTGAGTATTTCACTGACTACTCTTAATTTAAATGATTTGTTCTACGTCACTAAACAATGAAATGTAAATGCGAAGTGAAATTTTCCCCCAATTATGAAGTGAAAAATAAGTTATTGTAGAAAAAAACTGAACATCAGTAGATAATCAGGCTAAAACATTCTATTTTGGCAGATTTGGTTTTGATGCACTGTATACGGTGTTGGCAGGACACTGCTTCCCTTTTCTGAGGCGTCCGATAGTCATTTTCCATGGCCTCCCCGAACTCCTCCCAGACCCGAGTTTTTGCCTGCACAACCACCCGGGCAGCGGTCCGCTTGGCCCACCGGTACCCGTCAGCTGCCTCAGGAGTCCCATGAGCCAACCAGGCCCGATAGGACTCCTTCTTCAGCTTGACGGCATCCTACTACTCCGATGTCCACCATCGGGTTCGGGGGTTGCCGCCACGACATGCACCGGAGACTTTACGGCCACTGCTCCGGACGGCTGCGTCGACCAAAGAGGTAGAGAACATAGTCCACTCGGACTCAATGTCTCCAGCCTCCCTCGGAATCCGGTCAAAGCTCTGCCGGAGGCGGGAGTTGAAGATCTCCCTGACAGGGGTCTCTGCCAAACGTTCCCAACAGACCCTCACAGTACGTTTAGGCCTGCCAAGTCTGTCTGGCCTCCTCCCCCGCCAACGAATCCAACTCACCACCAGGTGGTGATCAGTTGACAGCTCCGCCCCTCTCTTCACCCGAGTGTCCAAGACATGCGGCCGGAGATCAGATGATACAACCACAAAGTCGATCATCCACCTCCGCCCTAGGGTGTCCTGATGCCACGTGTACTGGTGGACACCCTTATGCTTGAACATGGTGTTCGTTATGGACAGACCGTGACTAGCACAGAATTCCAACAACAGAACACCACTCAGGTTTAGATCGGGGGGGCCGTTCCTCCCAATCACGCCCCTCCAGGTGTCACTAGCATCACCAACGTGAGCGTTGAAGTCCCCCAGCAGGACGATAGAGTCCCTTGTTGGAGCACTTTCCAGCACCCCTCCCAAGGACTCCAAGAAGGCCGGGTACTCTACACTGCCATTCGGCCCGTAGGCACAAATGATAGTGAGAGTCCTCCCCCCAACCCGGAGTCGCAGGGAGGCGACCCTCCCGTCCACCGGGTTAAATTCCAACACATGGCGGCTAAGCTGGGGAGCTATGAGCAAGCCCACACCAGCCTGCCGCCTCTCACTGTGGGCAAATCCAGAGTAGTGAAGAGTCCAGCCCCTTTCGAGGAGATGGGTTCCAGAGCCCAAGCAGTGCGTGGAGGTGAGCCCGACTATCTCTAGCCGGTATCTCTCGACCTCCCGCAACAACTCAGGCTCCTTCCCCCCCAGAGAGGTGACGTTCCATGTCCCTAGAACCAGATTCTGAGTCCAGGGGTTGGGTTGTCGAGGTCCCCGCCTTCGACTGCCACCCAAACCACAAGGCACCGGCCCCTTACGGTCCCTCCTGCAGGTGGTGGGCCCACGGGAGGATGGCCCCACGTCGCTGTTTCGGGCTGAGCCCGGCCGGGTCCCGTGGGGCAAGACCCGGCCACCAGGCGCTCGCATGCCGGCCCCGGCCCCGGCCCCAGGCCTGGCTCCATGGCGGGGCCCGGCGCGCGCCATACCGGCGACGTCGCGACTCCATTACGGTTTTTATCCATAAGGGGTGAGGTGGACCGCTCTTTGTCTGGCTTGTCACCTAGGACCTGTTTGCCTTGGGAGACCCTACCAGGAGCATATAGCCCCGGACAACCTAGCTCCTAGGGTCATTCAGGCACTCAAACCCCTCCACCGCGTTAAGGTGGCGATCCTCGGAGGGGTTCATCAAAGCATTAAGTCAGACTTGTTCCCAGTGCATGTTGGACTCCGACAGGGCTGCCCTTTGTCACCGGTCCTGTTCATTATTTTTATGGACAGGATTTCTAGGCGCAGCCGGGGGCCGGAGGGGGTCTGGTTTGGTGACCACAGAATAGCTTCTCTGCTTTTTGCTGATGATGTTGTTCTGTTGGCTACATCTGGCCAAGACCTACAGTGTGCGCTGGGGCGGTTTGCAGCTGAGTGTGAAGCGGCTGGGATGAGAATCAGCACCTCCAAGTCTGAGGCCATGGTCCTCAGTCGGACAAGGGTGGCTTGCCCCCTTCAGGTTGGTGGGGAGCTCCTGCCCCAGGTGGAGGAGTTTAAGTATCTTGGGGTCTTGTTCACGAGTGAGGGAAGGATGGAGCAGAGAGATCGACAGACGAATCGGTGCAGCTTCTGCAGTAATGCGGTCGCTGTACTGGTCTGTCATGGTGAAGAAGGAGCTGAGCCGCAAGGCGAAGCTCTCGATTTACCGGTCGATCTTCGTTCCTACTCACCTATGGTCATGAGCTTTGGGTCATGACCGAAAGGATGAGATCTCGGATACAAGCGGCGAAATGAGTTTCCTCCGTAGGGTGGCTGGGCTCCTCCCTTAGAGATAGGGTGAGGAGTTCAGTCACTCGGGAGGAGCTCGAGTAGACCCGCTGCTCCTCCACATCGAGAGAGGCCAGCTGAGGTGGCTCGGGCATCTGTTCCGGATGCCTCCAGGACGCCTCCCAAGGGAGGTGTTCCGGGCATGTCCCCCCGGGAGGAGGCCCCGGGGAAGACCTAGGACACGCTGGAGGGACTATGTCTCTCGGCTGGCCTGGGAGCGCCTCGGTGTTCCCCCGGAAGAGCTGGAGGAAGTGTCTGGGGAGAGGGGAGTCTGGGCGTCCCTGCTTAGACTGTTGCCCCCGCGACCCGGCCCCGGATAAGCGGAAGAAGAAGAAGAAGAAGGTTTTGATGAAACATGCTGTGAAACTCTGTATTCTGCTCTACAATCATCAAACCATCTGACAGAGCTGAACCTGAGCAGCAATCACCTGCAGGATTCAGGAGTGAAGCTGCTTTCTGATGGACTAAAGAGTTCACACTGTCGTTTAAACATACTGAAGTTTGACAATCACACAGGTTTGAAAATTACTATGTTCAAATATGTTAATAAATAGGTGTTTCATTGTTATAGGTAGCAGATATTTCAGAAATTTCAGTATGATTGTATCAGTGTTATTTTATCTAGTCAATTTTGTAATACCGTTTTCCACTTATGAGATTAAATAAGACCTTAATGACTTTTAACAGTTTGTTCAAAAAAAGTTATGTATTTAAGTTTATTTAAAAACATTTTACAGTCTTAGACAGGACAGGATATATAGTCTATACAGTACAAATGTACTACAGAAAGTATTTGTAATGGAAAACAAATGTATGTATGTGCGCTTAATGCACTTGTAAAAATAGACAAAAGGAACACTAAATATGAATGCAACCAGTGTCCAATAAAGGAGCACTTAATTAAAGCTTAATTAAAGCATAAAGCAATTATAGCACTTAAAGTTTGTTTTCACAGAAAATCTGAAAATGTAAATCTATGGTTAATAAATTGCTAACAAAGCATTATCTATCACATATGTTGTATTTATGGTGACCATAATTAATCATCAATATGTCAATTTTCTTCTTTTCACAGGCTGTGTGGGTGTCATCTCACTGCTCTGTCCTGTGAAAGTTTATCTTCAACTTTACAGTCATCAAACTCTGTCTTGAAAGAGATGGACCTGAGTAACAATGACCTGCAGGATTCAAGAGTGAAGCTTCTTTTGGATGGAATGAAGAGTCCAAACTCTAAGCTGGAGATAATGAGGTTTGCGTTTGAAACACTTCATTATTTATTTATTATTTAAAAAATCCAAATATTAAACTTAATTTTGTTTGCAATTACCATATTTATATTATTTAGATTTTCCACATGTAATCTCACTGCACAGTCTTGTGGGAGTTTGTCTTCAGTTTCTTCTTTTCACAGGCTGTGTGGGTGTCATCTCACTGCTCTGTCCTGTGAAAGTTTATCTTCAACTTTACAGTCATCAAACTCTGTTCTGAAAGAGCTGGACCTGACTAACAATGATCTGCAGGATTCAGGAGTGAAGCTTCTTTCTGATGGACTCAATAGGCCAATTTCTAAACTGGAGATACTAAGGCATGAGTTTGGAATACTTCATTATTTATTCATTAAAAAATCCCAATGTTGAGTTTAATTCTGTGTGCAACTCCTGTGTTCATCTTGTTCAGATTTTCCACATGCAATCTCACTGCACAGTCTTGTGGAAGTTTGTCTTCAGTTTTACAATCCTCAAACTCTCTCCTGAAAGAGCTGGACCTGAGTAACAATGATCTGCAGGATTCAGAAGTGAAGCTTCTTTCTGAAGGACTGAAGAGTCCAAACTCTAGACTGAAGATACTGAGGTTTGACTTTAAAAATTCTTTGTTATTTACTCATTAAAAAAAAATCCTTATGTTTAGAATGCATGCAAAAACCGTGTATGCCATTATCAGGTTAATCTTGTATAGATTTTCTACATGTTATCTCACTGCACAGTGTGCAATATCGCAGAAGATATAATATCATAATTGTTGTTTTAATGATGTGAGATTTGAATTTATCTAGTAGTTTTGCAAAACACACCCTCAGAGTGTGAAGTCTAGACTAGTGAGTGTGCACATTTAGAGTGATTTTCCTTACTGCTTGATTCTATTTAATAAAATACATTTAGAATTATCACAAATTAAAGACATGCGGGCAAAAAATTTCATATAGTTCATTACCATGATGTAACAATTTAGTTCACTGAAGACGAGCATAGTGAGAACTCATGTGCAGTTTTATTTATAGTTTTACATAATCCATAATCTAAACAAACGAATACTTGACTTGAAACACACTTGACTGAAAAATGAATAGACTTGACTTGGAATAGACTTGGCATTAACAGGATAGATTCATTGACAGCAGGTTCCCTGATAGCAAACGCACATCTCAGAGACGTCAAATAGACGTCTGCATTCATATCTTCAAGACATAGTTTTTTAGTGTGTTTGCTTATCTGAGCCACTGACCTCTGCTTCCTCAGTGGAACATGCTGGTAGAAGAAAATTGGTGGAATTGAGAAGATCCTTCTCCAGTATTGAGGTATTCCTTCCATCATCCGACAATATCCCCAGTCAGCAGTCAGCAGATTCCTACCTTCACTTAAATTTGGCAATATGAGTGCTTCTCACAAGCTGTTTAACTTTTTTAGATTTACTAACTAGAATTAAACAGTCCAGTGATTTATCAGTAAGATTGGTGTTTTAGAGAAAAAAATATGAATAATGTTTTTAATAATTAAAAAAATATATTAAAATGTAGAACCAATAATGAATATGCATAGCGAATAGATAATAATAGACAACTAAATATGAAGAAAGATGGCAAAGATTTTGTAGAATTTGTAGAAACAGATGGAGTGAAGACAGAAGGTCTCTCCTAGGACCACAACCTTAATGTGGTGGAGGGGTTTGAGTGCCTCAGTGGCCCTAGGAGCTATATGGCCCTAGTAGGGTCTCCTAAAGCAAACAGGTCCTAGGTGACAAGCTAGACAAAGAGCGGTTCTGTTGGATCTGTTGGCGGGGGAGGAAGCCGGACGGACTCTGCAGGCCCAAACGTACTGTGAAGGTCTGTTGGGCAACCCCTGAATCCGGTGGTGGACACCGGAAGAAAGGAATGGTGTCAAGCTGAAGAAGGAGTCCTATCAGGCCTGGTTGGCTTGTGGAACTCTTTATTGAGCAGATTGGATCCTCCAGTTTTTAAGAGGTGATCAGTTGAAAGTTCCGCCTCTCTCTTCACCTGTAATATTGAGTTGAATATGTTTTAACAGAATTAAAAAAGCTGTGAAAGTGTGTTGGTTGTGGCAATTATTACATAAAACGCAGAAAGAAGCCATTACATTGGCCACTAGGGGCCTTTTTCCTATCTTATGTTTCTTTCTTTCACAACTTTTACATAGGATTTTAGGAGCAGTATTGTGCCACTATTATTTGTGAGAGATTTCATGCTTTACATTTGCATTTAAAAATATACGTCCAATATTTGTTTCTTATTGACAATGATAAATGAGCACAAAATCCTTTTTTGTGATAAACCATTTTATTGATCAGTTAATTATAAAAAGGAACAAAAAACAAGCTAATTTAATGTGGATTGCTGTTGTATGTTTTTGTAGGTTGTCTGGCTGCATGGTGACAGAGGAAGGCTGTGGTTATGTGTCTTCAGCTCTGACTTCAAACCCCTCACACCTCAGAGAGCTGGATCTGAGCTACAATCATCCTGGAGATTCAGGAGTGAAGCTGCTCTCTGAAAAACTGGAGGATCCAAGCTTCTCACTAAATAAACTCAAGTATGTTATGCAGGATTATGACTAAATGTAAATGTAAATGTAAATGCAGGAGAGGTTTTTGGGGTTTATTGTTTAACCTTTATGCAGTTTTTGTCCATTTCTCACGAGAGAATATACATTTTTTTTTAAATTATAGATTCACCTGAATGGTACAAAACTATGTTACCCTTATTGTTATGCAAACACACAAAAGAATTGAGGGCGTGATTTGAAAAAAAGTCATCAATAAAAATGTAACTGATTAATATGAAATGGGGTAAAATACAGACAATTTTGGTGTACAATTTACAAATCCCCAACAAAGCAGATTCAAAATTACAATGCAATGAAGGAGTGAACCTCTAAAACATCTAAAGTGCAAAATCAACACGCATACACACACACACCTCTATGAACTTGTGTGCCATAAAAAAGTGGACAGCAAGGAAGTTGTTTGTCTGGAAACAAGACAAAAAACAATATCTATATAATTATAATAATTTTTGCAATGTTAGCAACTGCATAGTGTTCTACTGACTGACTGTGACTATGTGTGTGTTTTTTAGTGTTGAGCATGGAGGAGAATCCAGGATTACAGCAGGACTCAAGAAATGACAATTATACAGTAAAATTATGATTGTATTAAGATCATAATTATAATAATTCATATTTTTGATTTTATTAAATTAGATAAATATTCATTTTTATGGAATAATATTGCAATAGTGTGTGTGTGTGTGTGTGTGTGTATATAATTTTTCTTTTTATTTGGTATAATATTCAAATAAACTAGCAATACTTGTTTATTTAAGAGTACAACAACACTATAATCATAACATATTTTTATTAATTTGTTTTCAGTAAAATACATAATAATTTTTTTATTATAAATATTTACATTATTGTTATTATACTACATTTTAATATTGATGTATTATTTCTTTTAATATTTCAATTAATTAAATAAAAATCAGATGCAAATATGCCAGCTGAAGTAATGTTTGCATTATGTCTAAATTAATAACTTGTTTACATCAAGACAAATACATTTAAACAATTGTAGGATTTTGTGTATAAATGTACTGTGTGAGGCCTTGATGAACAGACACGAACCATAAAAGGGGGAATCGCTCTAAAACCAGGTCGTAAAACCGCGCATCCTCCGCACCCCAGACCATAAGGGCAATCAAGATGGTCTGCAGAGCGATGCAGAGCGCCACAAAGTCTGCCAAACGTTTTCAAGGGACTGTCGCTGCAGTGAGCTCGGCCAATCCGAGAGTACCCAGGTCAAGATTGGGATGATTGAAACGCAACATCTGTTCGACAGCACGATAACCCGTTCTGTGCACTGACCTGGGACCAGTTCTACCAAACCACCAAGTCAAAAGGTGATAAGACTTAAGATTCCTTAAAAGCGCGCCTTTTCCTTTTCGCTACAACAAAGGAACTGCCAGGACACACGTAAAACTACTAAATGAACAATCTAAATGCCTTCCCTTCAAACAAATATAGGTTCATTAGTAAATAACCGTTTAATAAATGTTTTGGGATGTATGTAGGAACCGCTATATAATCTTTGAATAATCCTCTAACAGAGAGCGTTCCATAAGCGCTAGATAATGCATGTTTGATATCAAATTGAAGCTTATGATGTTTTCAATATCGTGGTGAATGAATATGTGTGTTTGTTCAATGCACAACAGTGTATTCCACTTATAAGCTTTTGATAAGGAACAGAAGTGCAGAATGTCAGTTCTAACTGGGATAAAGTATGCACGAAACCGGAGTCGAAAGCAGGCGTGGACACGCCCCTTCGACCTCGGGATTGGACAACTGCCCAGGGCACGGCCCAAAACCTGCACCTCAAAACGCAGGAACAGAGCTCTCTGAGTCGAGTCGAGAAGAAAGTTTTCGGAACCACCGGGAGCCGCAGGGGAATTCGGGTCGCTGCAGGAATTGCCAAGGAAACGGAGAAACTTCGGAACTTGAAGAAGTTAGAAGACTCTGAACGAGAACGACCCGATACCCTCGACTCCGGTCCGCTCCGTTACATCACTCCACGGACACTCACTGCCCTTTCCGTAACCAACCCGGTTCATCCAAAGCGAACCACCAAGCTAGAGAGACTTCATTCAAACGGCCCGGGAAAGCCCGACCACGTCATCCCACGGACGAGCCTGCCCAATCAGCATGCTGGGTAAAACTACCTTTTCATCTCTTTACTGAATCGGCGCAGACTCATATAAGCAAAGCTAAACCTTAACTTTGCTTTGTTGGTGCTCTTAGTGCGATCTCAGAACTAGCTAACAGACTTTGGACAGACAATTATCCATTTTCCCTTGCAACTCGTGAATGTGTGTATGAATGTATGTGTATGTGTGTGTGTGTGTGTGTATGTTTAGTCTTCTCAGTGTAGTCTTGTCAACTAGTAGGTACTGTTTAATAAATTTTGTTTCATTATTACGAATTCTCGTTTGTGTGTTATGTGACTGGAAAGTTTAACTCATGCCCAGATCTGTTGCTCCCTGCTCGAGGTAAAGCTAAAATCTTTTGCTGATCACAGAGAAAATTCATATTGGTAACATACATTTAAATTGCCCTAAAACGCTGGACATATTAGGTGATTTAAAGGTATATTGGAATTGCATACTAACGTGAATCTTTTAAGATTCAATTCCCCAAACTTGAATTAAGAGCTAATTCAAATGATAATTCATAATTATCATAATTAAATAAAAGGTATAATACTACAACTGTGACACATTTAAAATATATTCTGGCAGCTTCTCTCACTTACTGAAAGATATTCTTTTTATACAACTTTAATGTCATTACAATATATTTTATTAAATGCTGTGATGACATATTTTATGTCAGAAGCTAATTTCAGTCTCGTGAGGAATCCATTATATTCATGATACAAACTTCAATTAAATTTGATCTCAAGTTGATTTGTTATTATTTCTGCACAAAAACATTATTATAAATATGAAAAAAACTCTCACACACACACACACACACACACAGACACACACACACACTGTAGTGATTGTTGTGTTATTAATGTCTCTGTTCTTGTGTTCAGATGAGTGTTTTTTCACACTGGATCCAAACACAGCACACACTAATCTCATTCTGTCTGAGGAGAACAGAGAGTTGACGTTTGTGTCTCAGTCTCGTATCCTGATCATCCGGACAGATTTGATGTGTATCATCAGGTGTTGTGTTGAGAGAGTGTGTGTGGACACTGTTACTGGGAGACTGAGTGGAGTGAAGGTGTGGAGATATCAGTGTCATATAAGAACATCAGCAGGAAGGGACAGGGTGAAGAGTGTTAGGGATTGTGTTGAAAGGTGCTCCACGCATCCTGTTTATCATTATTTACAGGCCTCCAAAATATTCTCCAGCCTTTGTTGAAGAGTTCACAGAATTGTTATCAATGATTTGTTCAGAATTTGACTGTTTTGTGATTGCAGGGGATTTTAATATCCACATAGAAAATGCAGAAATCAAAACTACAAAAGAATTTGTAACTGTTTTAAACACTTTTGAGCTGATTCAGCATGTGCATGGACCTACACATCACCATGGGCACACGCTAGATTTACTCATCAGTAAGGGTTTACAGCTTTCGTCCATTGTTATCAAGGATGTAGCACTGTCTGATCACTTCTGTATTTTCTTTGATATATTGATCTCTGCTACCACTGAATCCAGATCTGTCACTGTCAGAAAGAGATGCATTAATGAGAACACAAGTGTGCTATTTATGAAGGCTGTTTCTTCAATGCCAAGCATTTCTGCCGACTGCGTTGATCTTCTCCTAGAGTCCTTTGACTCAAAAGTTAAGAATGTCATGGATGACATTGCACCTGTGAAAGTCAGTAAGAAGACTGGCAGACAAAAGTCATGTTGAGAAAATCAACAGCAGTGCAGATCATGAAAAGGCAATGCAGAAAGGCTGAGCGGACGTGGCGGAAGACAAAACTTGAAATCCACTATAGCATCTATAAAGACAGCCTGCATGCTTTTAATGTGGAATTAGCCACAGCACGACAGAAGTTTTTCTCAAACCTTATAAATAGTAACCTGAACAACACCCGCACTCTTTTTGCTACAGTTGAGAGACTGACAAACCCCCCAAGTCAGATTCCCAGTGAAATGCTTTCTGACAGCAAATGCAATGAGTTTGCCTCATTCTTTTCTGAGAAGATCGAAAATATCAGAAAGGCAATTAAAACATCAGATGATGTAGAGATATGTCAGATTCAACCACAATCTCAAAAAGGAGTCACTATGTGTGTTTTTGAAGCAATTGATAGCAAAACTTTGGAGGAAGTAGTACAGCACCTAAAATCCTCAACCTGCTGTCTTGACACACTTCCCACATCCTTTCTTAAAAGCGTGTTTGACTGTTTAAAAGCTGACATCTTAGAAGTGGTGAACACATCACTTCTTTCTGGGACTTTTCCAAACGCCCTGAAAACTGCGGTTGTTAAGCCCCTCCTGAAAAAGAGAAATCTTGATAATAGTATATTGAGTAACTATAGACCGATATCAAATCTTCCGGTCATAGGCAAGATCATTGAAAAGGTAGTTCTGAATCAGCTGAACAGCTACTTGAACTCAAATGGTTATCTGGATAATTTTCAATCTGGTTTCAGACCGCACCACAGCACAGAGACAGCGTTAGTTAAGATAATAAATGATATTCGCCTAAACTCTGATTCTGGTAAAATATCAGTGCTGGTACTACTAGATCTTAGTGCTGCGTTTGACACTGTCGATCATAACATTCTTCTAGACAGACTGGAAAACTGGGTCGGGCTTTCTGGAATGGCTCTAAACTGGTTCAGGTCATATTTAGAGGGGAGGGGTTATTATGTGAGTATAGGAGAGCATAAGTCTAAGTGGACGTCCATGACATGCGGAGTCCCACAAGGCTCAATTCTTGCGCCGCTCTTGTTTAGCCTGTATATGCTCCCACTAAGTCAAATAATGAGAAAGAATCAAATTGCCTATCACAGCTATGCTGACGACACACAGATTTACCTAGCCTTATCACCAAATGACTACAGCCCCATTGACTCACTCTGCCAATGCATTGATGAAATCAACAGTTGGATGTGCCAAAATTTTCTTCAGTTAAACAAGGAGAAAACTGAGGTCATTGCATTTGGAAATAAAGATGAAGTTCACAAGGTGAATGCATATCTTGACTCAAGGGGTCAAACAACCAAAAGGCAAGTCAAGAATCTTGGTGTGATTCTAGAGACCGACCTTAGTTTCAGCTGTCATGTCAAAGCAGTGACTAAATCAGCGTACTATCACCTAAAAAATATTGCAAGAATCAGATGCTTTGTGCCCAGGCAAGACCTGGAGAAACTAGTCCATGCCTTCATCACCAGCAGGGTGGACTATTGTAATGGTCTCCTCACTGGCCTTCCCAAAAAGACCATCAGACAGCTGCAGCTCATCCAGAACGCTGCTGCCAGGATCCTGACTCGAACCAGAAAATCAGAGCACATCACACCAGTCCTCAGGTCCTTACACTGGCTTCCAGTGACATTTAAAATTGATTTTAAAGCACTTTTACTCGTTTATAAATCACTCAATGGACTAGGACCTAAATACATTGCAGATATGATCACTATTTATACACCAAACAGACCACTCAGATCACTAGGATCAAGTCAGTTAGAAATACCAAAGGTTCACACCAAACAAGGAGAATCTGCCTTTAGTTATTATGCTGCTCGCATCTGGAACCAGCTTCCTGAAGAGATCAGATGTGCTGAAACATTAGTCACTTTTAAATCCAGACTCAAAACTCATCTGTTTAGTTGTGCATTTACAGAATGAGCACTGTGCTGCGTCCGAACTGTGCTACTTTGCTTCTTTTATTTTAAACTGTTTTAAATCAATCTCTTTTTGCTTTAAATTCAATTTATCTTAAATCAGTGTTTTTATTTTATTTTAATTTCTTTTATTGTTATTTAAATCTTGTAATTATTTTATTTCCTCTTTTGTAAAGCACTTTGAATTACCATTGTGTATGAAATGTGCTATATAAATAAACTTGCCTTGCCTTGCCTTTATATTTCTAAATCATCAGTGAAACTGTATGAGACTGATGAGATTCTACCCACGCAAATTTGTAAAAGGATGTAAAATGATGGCTCACTCGCAACAGCACTTCAGTGCAAAGTGCAGTTTTATTTACAGTGTAGAAGTACACAGTGAAGGGTATATACAGGTGAACACAAAAACAAACGACGAACAAACCCAAAATACCAAAGAAAACAAAAGGGAAAAATAAACCAGAAAACACTACAAGTATCAAACAGGTATCCACAATATACATCAGGGTTTTAAATCGCTCGAGGCAGTATCGTCCTGTAGTTTGGCCTCGGCTTAAATAGGCCAAACTCCGCCCCTTTTTGGGTAGTACCATTTGGGGACACAAATACCACCTCTATTTGGCACTTACTCTTTATCATTGAGTATGACCAACTTTATCACATCACCTTCCCCCTCTCCCAGCCGCGAACTGGCCGGAAACCTGGACAGATAGTTGGCTACTACAGTACATTGAGTCTGCCCAGTCTGTGGCGTATCTATAACCGGTATGGCTGCAGGGCGAGGTACCACTGTGTAACTCTGGCATTGTGGTCCTTCATAGATTGGATCCAGGTTAGGGCTCTGTGGTCAGTCTCTAGGTCAAACTCTCGACCAAGGAGATAATAGCGTAAGCTGTCCAGGGACCACTTGATGGTGAGCCCTTCCTTCTCGACCGGTGAATATCTTGCCTCCCTAGGGAGTAGCTTACAGCTGAGATAGACAACCGGCCTCTCTTCTCCTGCACTTCCCTGGGCAAGGACCGCACCAATCCCTGTTGCTGATGCATCTACCTGTACCAGGAACCTTTGTGTGAAGTCCGGACTCTGGAGAACTGGGTTGGAGCATAGTTTTTTAAGTTATTAAAAGCTGTCTCACAGTCATCAGTCCAAGGAACAGGGTTTGTCACCGTTTTGGACAGCAGGCCGGTCAGAGGAGCCGCGATGGAGGCAAAGTTTGGTACAAATCTCCTGTACCAGCCCACCAGTCCTAGGAAAGACTTCACTTCCTTCTTGGTCCTTGGTTGTGGGCTCCTTCGGATTGCCTCCACCTTGCCTATTTGGGGTCTCAGTTGCCCATTGCCCAAGTGATACCCCAGGTAATTTGCCTCTTGCTTTGCCCACTCACATTTTGCAACATTTAATGTTAGACCGGCTTCCTCTATCCTCTTTAGGGTTTGTTGGAGGTGGTGAATATGCCCTGCCCAAGAGTTGCTGTGTATTACCACATCATCCAGGTACACTGCAGACCAGTCTTCACAGCCTAAAAGTACTCAGTCCATCAGCCTCTGGAAAGTGGCTGGTGCTCCATGAAGACCAAATGGTAGGACTGTAAACTGGAACAAGCCTAGAGGTGTCCTGAATGCCGTGTATGGTCTGGACTGAGGATTAAGAGGTACCTGCCAGTATCCCTTACACAGGTCTAGCGTAGTGATGTACTTTGCTTTTCCAATTTTCTCCAGCAGATCGTCCACTCTTGGCATGGGGTATGCGTCAAACTTAGACTTAGACACGCAGGGCTCCATCCTTCTTGGGGACAATCATCATTGGACTGCACCATTCGCTCATTGAAGGTTCGATTACTCCTAGCTCCCTCATCAGCTTGATCTCCTCTTTCAAGGGTTCCACCAGCCTCTCAGGCACCCGGTAAGGATGTTGGCGTGATGGTGTCAGGTCAGAAAGGTGGATGGTGTGCTGGGTCAGCTCTGTCCGTCCAGGCCTCTGACGGAACAAAGCGGGAAACTGGTTCAGAAGGTGCTACAGCTCTTTCCTTGTGGAGTCTTCTAGGTGAGTCAGACTCACCACAGACAGCTGTCTCTTTGCATCCTCTGAATCCTCTTCCTCATCTACCTCCACCTTCCTCACAAGAAGCGATGTTTCCTGTCCCTTACCGGGTGGCTCCTTCCACTCCTTTAGCAGGTTCACGTGGTAGGTCTGCCTGGTCTTGCCCTTGTCAGGATGATAAACTTCATACGTGACTGGCCCCATCTTGCAGACCACGGTGTATGGCCTCTGTCATTTAGCTAGTAGCTTGCTAGTTGAAGTGGGTAACAGGAGTAATACCTTCTGTCTTGGTTGAAACTGCCGCAGTCTGGCGTTCTGGTCATACCATGTTTTCTGTGCTTTCTGTTTCTCTTTAGCTTGTTTTCTGTATCGCTCTAGACGGTCTCGCATTTGTAGCACATACTGCACAATGCCCTTCTCCGCCGTCTTGGACGCAGGTTCCTCCTCCCAGCCTTTCCTTAGCAAGTTCAGGGGTCCTTGTACCTGCCATCCATAGAGAAGCTCAAAAGGTGAGAATCCTGTTGATGCTTGGAGTACCTCTCGGTACGCAAAGAGAACAAATGGTAGCCACTTGTCCCAGTCTTTTCCTGTGTCTACAACAAACTTCCATAGCATATTCTTGAGAGTTTGGTTGAATCTCTCCACCAGGCTGTCCGTCTGAGGGTGGTAGGGAGTTGTTCAGATGGCTGTAATGCCCATCTGCTTGTTCAGCTGCCCCATCAACCGTGATGTAAAGTTCGTTCCCTGGTCTATGAGTATCTCCTCGGGTATGCCGACTCTGGAGAAAAGTTGAACCAGGGCATGGATGATCTTAGGAGTGGTAATTGAACGGAGTGGGAAGGCCTCAGCATACCTTGTGGCGTAGTCGCTCACTACCAGGATGTAGCGATGTCCAGCACTGCTCTTTTCCATTGGCCCTACAATGTCCATGGCAATTCGCCTAAAAGCTGCAGAGATAACAGGGAGAAGTTGCAGAGGTGCTCTGACTCGCTGGGGGTGCAGAGGTTCTCTGCCCTGCTGGGACACAGCACTTGTCTTTTGGCAGACGGCACATGTGTTGCAGTGTGTTTGTACATCTGTATATAATGTGGGCCAGTAAAAGCATGAGCTAATGCGTGCATATGTTTTCTGCTGGCCAAGGTGACCTGCCCATGGGACAGTGTGTGCAAGATGCAGAACAAGAGGACGACAACAAGACGGTACAATCAAATGGGTCATATCATTATTTCGCACATATAACACAGAATTCAATAGCACATATTCTTCGTTGCACAGGTTTGATGGTTTGGCACACTCAGCTTTGACAAACAAGGGTTTCAGAGTTTCATCACTCCTTTGAAGTTGTGCTATGTTCCCTGGGACCTTCCAGCCATTAACTTTGAGACCCTCCACTGAGGGATCAGAAGCTGGGGTTCGCAGGTACTTCTCAAGCCGTCTTTGGTGCCGTGACTTTTCAGGCCCTTTAGTCCCACCCTGCAACAGACTACTATCCAAGTCTGGCAATGGCTGTAGACCGGCCCTGGCTTGAGCTCTAGTGAGAGCAGGACATGACAAATCAACACTGGTAGTGGCAACAGAACATTCAGAGTCTTTGCTGGTGGGTTGCAAGAGTTCATAAAGCACTGGTAAGTCTCTACCAAGAATCATATCAGCCGGTAAATTGTTGACTATGGCAACATTAAGTACATTTGCTCCTGTAACTCTACCATTACCTCAGATTATGCTATGAGAAGCACCACACACAGTACCTGTAAGTGGTTGAGTACGAGGACCACCATGAGCATTCAAGTACTGCTGAGCCAACCTTGCTGCCGCCAGTCCTGACCTTGGCTCATGCTCACCCAGGTGCGTATGTCGAAGGGAAGCACCCGAAGAAGTTGCTCCAGGACGAAGGCTTCGCTGATCTCCTCTTTAGAGTGCTCCTCCAGTCGCATCCAACGCTTGTACAGATTCTTTAGCCGGTGGTAAGTCTCTGCTGGTGACTCTCCAGCTGGAACAGTAGATGATCGGAAGCGCTGATACAGGTAAATACACACATAAACACCTAATCATACATTGACAATGGTTTCGTCAGCTTCCGGTTGCCAGCACAGCGCGGGAAGGCCGTGACATCATAATCGTGACACCACCGCTCGTGCGCTCGGTTTGGCCAGCGCTAGCTTTCCCCGGAAGACTGACTACGCCCACCCAGTCAGACATCACTGAAACAAAACAGGACAAGTGCTATGTAAAATGTATGTAAATATAAATAACGGAGAAGTGCTGAAATGGGGGAATGTCCGTGCGCTATCAGTATCGTGTGTGCACCCGTTACACTGATAGCGGCGACAGAGGGGAGGATGCAATGCGTGGATGAGGTAAACCGGAGTGTGTGCGGGTGTGTATGTGCGAGTGTAATGCAGTGCTGCTTCCCCAGCGGTGGCAGCTAATGTGACTTTATCACAGACTTATTGATATCATTATTATTATGTTATTATTATGAAATACTGAATTTTATTCTAATTTTAGACGTGCAGGAAATAGTGTTTATGCTTTTGTTTATGTTCTTTTTATATTTTTTGTCAAATAAAGACACTGAAAAGTTAAAAGTTTTTAAATCAATTAATCATATTTCTATTTACTGCAAAAACAAAGTTTTTAAACTAATTTGTTCCTAATAAAGACACTATCCTTATAAAAGACAGATTTATTAATTTTCTGTGTTATTTATTATTGGGCTGATGTGAAGTAAAATGATTGAAATCAGAGACCTTCATATTTCACTTATTTATATCATAAATACATTTTATCACATATTATTGCATTATTATCTTAAACTTAATATCTTAAACTTACAGTCATAGTAAAATTCAGGACAAATAAAGCTAAAATATGTTTATTAACTTTATATTCATAGAATAAACTGAGATGTAATGAAATAGGATTCAAATTAATAAATTAAATTGTTTAATTTAAACCATTTTGATTTGATCTACAAATTCTTTATGAGTTTGAAAAATCTTTATAATTCTGTAATTTCAATAATCATTATACCTATTGTCACGTCTCTGGACTCTTTGTTTATGTTTTTGTCCCGTGCCATGTGCTCCTGTGCCCTGCCGTCCCTCCATGTTAATTATGTCATTGTCATCAGCTGTATGTAGTTAATTTAGTCATTTAACCCTGTGTATTTAAGTCCTGTGTTTTCAGTTCCGTTTGTCCGATCGTCAATGTCCCTACGTGAGTTTTGTCCTGCCTGTCTATTCTACCTACCTACCTACCTGCCTGCCTTTTGTATATATTTATTTTGCCGTTTTGGATTAAACCCATTTAAGTTCATTCCTAGCCTCGTGTGCTTCGTCCCCATAAAGCTTGAACGTGACAGTCACGATCGGACCTAAAAAGTAAATAGCGGCGTATTTTCCCTCCTTTTTTTTTTTTTGTTTGTCATGGATTCCCCTTACGACGACCCCAACTTCCTCATCCTCCTGCTGGAGCAGGAGGATCGCTCTCTCGAGGGTTACACAATGGACTTCCTCGCCCTCGCGAATGACTCGCGCTATTCGGACAGCTTCCTCTGCTCGCTTTATTTCCGAGGACTCGACTACTCCCCACGAGCGAAGCTGTCCGGAGACGGCCCTCGAGAGAGCATCGCCGCCTACATCGAGTGGGTGCTGGTGTCCTGCAATTCGCCAATGACGGTTGCGCTGGAGGATAACGACACCAGCCCCACTCCAGATCCAGAGCCTAGCCCATCCCTTCACCGCAAGGTTGAGCCCCAGCCTGAGCCCACCGCTGACACGGGGGCGGAGTCGAGCGCGACCACGGACCCATCGCCAGAGAAAGCGACAGAGCCGTGGAGCGTCACAGGACCCGAGCCGTATACGTCAGACCAGGTGCGCGAGCCAGCAACGGAGTTCACCGCGATGGAGTCAGCCGTCTGCAGGGAGGGCGCGGAGTGGAGCTCCGCCCACGGCACATCGGCTGAGGATGAGCTGATCATCCACCTGGGGCTGCTGGATCTGCAAAAGGAGCTGGACGATATGGACTTGGACATAGACTGGGCACCTCCCCTGTATCCTGAGTTCCTGTTCCCGTTCAGCTATCCCGTTAGCCCGCTGGTTCCGCCCAGCCGTCCCGTTAGCCCGCTGGTTCCGCCCAGCCGTCCCGTTAGCCCGCTGGTTCCGCCCAGCCGTCCCGTTCCAGTGCCCAGCCGGCGCCACGTGCGCTCCGCGCCCGTTCAGTGCCGCGCCACGTGCGCTCCGTCCCGTTCCAGTGCCCGCGCCACGCGGCGCTCCGTCCGTTCCAGTGCCCGCGCGCCACGCGCGCTCCATCCGTCCAGTGCCCGCGCCACGTGCGCTCCGGCCCCGTTCCTGTGCCCGCGCCCGTCGCGCTCCTCCAGTGCCGCCTCAAGATTTCCCACCCTCCCACCCATGCCACACCACGTCGATGGATCCCAGCAGCCCCTGCGCTCATCCTCAGCAAACCATCTGGAGCTCGCCACGGGTCTGCCGGTCTCCATCGCCATCGAGGTTGGAGGATCCCTCGCCTCACCGTCCTGCCTCCGAGACCCAGACTCCTCCTCGGCTCGTAGACCCGTCGGCTCCCCTGGGCTCCTAGCTCCCTCCTCTACACCGTGGTCCGTCAGTCCACCAGCTCCACCAGGCTTCATCGTCCCTCCGGCTCCGCCTTGGTCTGTCGTCGACCATCCGTCGCTCGGGATTCCTCTCCTCCGGCCGCCTCGTCACTCCATCCCACCGGCTCTGTCAGGCTCCTGCTTCACCTCAGTCCTCAGTCGCTCTGGCTCCGCGCGTCCTTCCCGCCCCCCGTCTCCGTGTCAGTCACCGAAGCCTGCGGCGTCGCCTTGGACCTCCAGCGCCTCGCGTCACCCTGGCTCTTCGGCTCTCCGTCTCCACCTCAGTCTCCTCCACCACCTGCTCCGCCGCCGTCGGTCGGCCCCATGGAGTCGATGGCTGTTCCTCCTCCATGGCTCCTCCCTCCGTCGGCTCCACCGTGGACCACCATAGCTGGGCTCTGGATCTCCTCCTGCTCCGGACTCCTCCTGTCTCCTCCCTGGCTCCTCCCTCCGTCTGTTCCTCCCTGACTCCTGTCTGTCTGTCTGCCCCTGCTGGGGCCGTCCTCCACTGGAACCTCCTCCCAAGATCCCTATCCCCAGTTCCCAGTCGTTTTGTTTTTGTTCCTCTTTAGGTGCGAGGACGCACCTTCCGGGAGGGGGGTGTAATGTCACGTCTCTGGACTCTTTGTTTATGTTTTTGTCCCGTGCCATGTGCTCCCTGTGCCCTGCCTTCCCTCCATGTTAATTATGTCATTGTCATCAGCTGTATGTAGTTAATTTAGTCATTTAACCCTGTGTATTTAAGTCCTGTGTTTTCAGTTCCGTTTGTCCGATCGCCAATGTCCCTACGTGAGTTTTGTCCTGCCTGTCTGTTCTACCTACCTACCCACCTGCCTGCCTTTTGTATATATTTATTTTGCCGTTTTGGATTAAACCCATTTAAGTTCATTCCTAGCCTCGTGTGCTTAGCCGTCCCCGAAAGTGAACGTGACACCTATAAAGAGTTTTACACGGAAACAATATCTTAATGTCCATAAGACAGTTCACTCCGGAGAAAAACCTTACTCTTATTCTAATTTTCCCTCCATTTTAGAGAGTATCACAACACATACATGAGCTTTCCCCTCGGCATAAACAATTCTGAGATTCACGATTCAGGCATGGCTTCGAGCTTCACACGCTTCAGTTTGGGACACAGATACAGATTTTATTTTATTTCTGCATTAAACAACAGATACAAAATGATACAATAGACAATAGAAAGCCAGGCACACAAGGAAGAGGGATTAAGTAAAAATATAAATTAAATAAGAGAAAAAGAAAACACACAATCAAGGCCTTCAGATCACTGGAAAATTTTAAAGACAGAGCACAGCCGAACAGTTTTGATCGCCTTTCTATTAGTGCTTCTTTGAATAGTCTAAAAATAGCTTTCCAGTTCTTTATAAACCACAAAATATACATTTATGAATGACTGTAAAACTTCAGTAATAAAACGAGTAGATTAATAACACATCACCTTGGCTGAAATATCCAAAAACAACATTTTCAAAATGCAAATTAAAATGAAAAAGTACCTTTTGTTTGATAAACACAGAGACATCAGAAGATGTGGGGTACAGTTTCTTAGTTTCTTAGATAGTTGTTTAACAGGGTAGAGTTTGAGATTTCTTTAACCTTGTCGGCAACAAAAAATATCCAAACACTCAAATAAATTAACGGTGCGAAGGAAAATTGTGGAAAATTGTGAAAAAGAGGACAATTTTCCAAGCAATCAAAGCAGATAGCTTTACTGCCTATTTCTAAAAAAGAAAGACCCCCAAGCTTATCCAAAATAAAACTAGGAATACAATTCCACAAATTAATTTTGAGAGTACTGTTTAAGGTAGAAAAATCAAAAAAATCAAGTTCATTTGTAAGAGGATTTATAACAACAGATATATGAATATAGTGCACACGATTCTTCCATAAATTAAATGAAGTTTTAATAGTTTTATAGAGGCAGCGAAAGGCAGAGAAGGCTGATAGGTCTCCAATTATCCAAGAGAAGAGTATCGTTTTTAGGTTTAGGAATTAATGGAATTGCTTCATACTAACAGAAAGCTCAGAGCAATTTAAACTCTCAATATACACTTGTAGAAGAAACTGTGATAAAAACTCAGAATATATCAAATTCAGCTGTGATCCCATCACTACCAGGTGACTTGTTATTTTTCAACTGAAAAATTGCTTCCTTAACCTCATCTTTAGTAATAGACGAGCCAACTAACATTTTTTCATCATGACTAATAGATTTAACATTACCAAGGTGTTCACTGAAGATCAGAAAGATTAAATTGAGTTTTATACAAATTGGAGTAAAAGTCATAACAAAACTGAGGATTTTCAGAGATAACCCCCTCAATGTTTAATTGACTAATAGAATTACGTTTGGCCCTATTTTTCTCATCTGTTCTCCGTGTTCAAGCCACCGTATAAAAGCACCTTCTACTCTTGATTTAGAAGTCATCCAACTTAATTTGTAAATCAACTAAATATACTTTCTGGCTATCAGACCACTTTTCAGGTGAGATTTTGCTGAGAGATGAGATTTCACTGACGATATTAGCTTCAAGACGTTTTAATTTAGCCAAATTAGCACTGAATTTTCTGAGATATTTGCCAATTTCGTATTTTAACATTTCCCAATTTGACTTTACTTCACCCTAATTAAGCAAAGAGCTATTCATTTTCCAATAAGACAAACTTCTGCTAAATCTAGCTTCAGGAGAATGAATCATTTTAATAGAAATAGCCTCATGATCAGTTAATGGAGTTCTCAAAATATCAACATTTATATTATCTTAAAATTTCTGGAGACTAACCAAAAATCAATTTGTCAAAGTCTAGATGAACTATTATTACTCCATGTGTAGACTCCATTCACATTTTTAGTCCACCATATATCTACAAGCTCTAATCTATGCATAAATGCTTTTAAAGCAGTGTTTGAATTTAATGGGCGACTAGGAGGCCACCTATTGAGGGATTCAATCAAGACAGTATTAAAATCACCACCGATCATTAAGTAAGCATTTGGAAATTTTGACTGCCAATAAATAAGCTTATCTTCCAAAACTGATAGCAGGTTATCATTCTCAGACTTGGAGTTATACCCATAATAATTAACAACAATAAGATTTACATTAAAACAATTAATTAAGAAAAAAGTGCCCATGGTCTTCACAATATGTGTGCAACACATCACCTGAAAATCATTTTCTGAACAGGAAACCCCTGCTGAGCGCATCGTTGTTATATTTACCATGTAACTGATGTATTGCAAGCATATTATCTTTTAGCCAATCCTTGGGAGCACTTAAGTCATTGTATAAATCTCTGACCTCTGGTTGGAGCGCTCTTAACGTACATTTACATTGTAGAAATATGTCTATACTCAGATTTGTCAACAGTTGAAATGCTCTTATACAGTACTCCTCTCTCCAATAAGTAGAAATTAAGTTCCTCTAAGCCCTCAGTGAACTCTGTATGGGACATACTGCTGAAAGCCATGTCTACTCCGGTCAGTGTTTTGGTTCTTGTGTCCATTTCTTTGAAAGTCTATCGTCTGATATGGCTTTACGACAACAACTTTATCAGATGCATGACGTGTTGAATGTAAATTACAGATAGTGGTTTGTCTTATTTAATTCTTACACCTTTTCGTAGATGTACACAAATCATTCTGAGGAGTTTTCCAATCTGTTCTAGAATAATTAGCAGGAATAGTTCAGCTGTAATGATTAATATCATGTGAAAATAATTTATTATGCACTTTAATGTTCTATAGGTGCTTGCTGAGAGTCTCTGAAAACTAAGATTTTTTCAGTTACTTTGTTGTTCACCACAGACCCTATGCTTTTGAGTTCCCTTTCAGTCGGTCACTACGAGTCACGTCGGATGACCGACGAATTGGGATCTCACTTCGAGAGACCAATCTACTTCGAGTGTTTCTAAACAAGCCAATTGAAGATTGGCATGCGCTAATCGCATCCAGCTGCCGCTGATCACAGCGCGGGTATAAATAAGCAGTGGGTGCAGCGCATATTCAGCTTTTCGCTTTGGAGCCGAGCGTGACTGTTCTGCTCCAAAGACGATCTACGAGTGTTGGAGTACGGCGTTTCAGCGGAGGTCGTTTTCCTGCGTCGAGTGGATTGCCACAATCAGGCTGCACTACCCCCCCTGTTTGTGTGCAAAACGGCTATCCCCTGTTGCCTCAGCACTAAAAGAGCATTCACGGGTGAGTCTTTTTAAAGACGACGTTACGTCTGGCAAACTCGACGCGTCTTGCTTCAGACGACGTACACCCGTGTGTTTCTGGATGCGGTTGTTACCTGGTGTTAGGTGATGGTCACAATCGTTGCCTTGTGTGCCTGGGCTTAGCACGCTGAGGTGGCGGTTGTGGATGAATCATTTCCTTGCGGGGAGATGGTCATCTCAGAGTGATGGACGGGCTTTGTCACCTTGAAAAAAGGGGGCGGAGCTTGTGTTTGCTCGACTTGGTTCTCATCCTGGCTGCAGACAGGTGGGCTCCATTTCGGATTGTGACACAAAGCTTAAACTCTGCAACAAGTGGAGCTGGAAAAGGGGCAGTCTGGACCCTCACGTGGGGTATCACCTGTACCCTTTTGGGCTCCCCCTGATGATCAGAAGTCAATCGCTGCATCGGAAGGTGAGCCAAACATTTCTGGAAGTGAATATCCGGTTTGCTCTCCGTCTACCAGGCGTTGAATGTACTGGATACAGATCTAGAAATGGTGGCTATGCTTGCCCAGGCCGCCGAGGTGATCGGGATCAAGTGGAAACCTCCACTGCTTCCCGGGCCCTCGAGGCTGGATGATTGGTATTTAAGGGTGGCTCGCGCTGGTTCTCAGGGCCCCACCCTGGTACCTTTCTTCCCGGAAGTGCATGAAGACACCTTTCACTGCCAGAAACTGCCCCAGTGGCTCCTCCTCCTTCACCACCCTTGACAGCGGCACAGCCAGGGGGTATATGGTGATCGCCCCCCCAGTGGAGCGGTCAGTTGGGATGCAGCTGTGTCCCAATGCCGTTTCCGCTTAGTGCAGTGATCCTGTGCTCCTGCAGGTACTCGTCGGCTCTGAACGACAGTGCCTTGTGCAGCCTGTGGACAAGCTGCGTCTGCAGTACACGCTTTGGCGTTGTTGCAGGTTCATCAGGCCAAGGCACTGAAGGATCTGCACAGGGGTGGTCATGACCCGGAAGTTCTGAAAGAACTTTGTATCGTGATGGACCTCGCGCCACGAGCGACGAAGGTCACAACACGGTCTCTGGGTTGTGCGATGGCCACTACGGTGGTCCAGAAACGGTGGTCCTGGTTGACACAGACAATGAAAAAGACTCATTAGGATCAGCTTTCTTAGACATTCTGAACTCCGTTGGGGTTAGACAACTCGTCTCTGAACCTACTCATTGTCGAAATCATACTCTAGATCTAATACTGTCACATGGAATGGATGTTAAAATGGTTGAAGTACTGCAGCAGATCACCATCTAGTCTTATGTGAACTCTGTATAGATAAACCTGTAAACTCTGCACCTTATTACAAGTATGGTAGAACCATCACTTCCACCACAAAAGAAAGCTTTCTAAGTAATCTTCCTGACTTATCTCAATTCATTAGCACATCCAATACGACGCAAAAACTTGATGATATAACAGAAACTATGAAATCTCTTTTTTCTAGCACTTTAGATACGGTTGCTCCTTTGCACTTAAAAAAGATAAAAGAAAACAATCTGACTCCATGATATAATGAAAACACACGCACCCTAAAGAGAGCAGCCCAGAAAATGGAGCGCAGGTGGAGAAAAACTTAGAAGTATTCCGTATTGCCTGGCGGGAGAGTATCCTGTCATACAGAAAAGCATTAAAAATTGCACGATCTGATTATTTTTCATCCCTTTTAGAAGAAAACAAACACAACCCCCGGTATTTATTCAGTACAGTAACTAAATTAAACAAACGTCAACAGGTGCTAATATTCCCCAAGAGTATAGCTGCAATGAGTTTATGAATTTCTTTACTTCTAAGATTGATACCATCAGAGATAAAATTGTAACTATGCAGCCGTCAACTACAGTTTCACATCAGATAGTGAGCTTTAGATCCCCTGAGGAAAAATTACACTCTTTCTCCGTTATAGGAGAAGACTTGTACAAACTTGCTAAATCATCTAAACCAGCAACATGTATGTTAGACCCTGTTCCATCTAAACTATTAAAAGATTTGCTTCCAGAAGTCATAGATCCTATTTTGAACATTATTAATTCATCATTGTCATTAGGATATGTTCCTAAAACCTTCAAACTGGCTGTAGTTAAGCCTCTTATTAAGAAACCACATCTTGATCCCAAAGACTTAGTAAATTACAGACCAATCTCTAATCTCCCTTTTCTGTCAAAGATACTAGAAAAGGTAGTATCCTCACAACTGCCTCTGAGATGACACTGCCTTTGTAACAAAACTGAGACTGTGCAGTGCCTCTTAGACTGATAGTGCCCTGAAACACTGATAGACCTGTATTCCTTTTTATAAAAAAATGGTGTCTGTGAGGAAAAAATCTTAAAAATAATTTAAATCCCATTATCTGTTATACTGGTAAGATTGAAGTAGATTTAATCGTATAATATTTCATGCCTTTTTCTTTTCAGTTACTGCTTCTCAGCCATCCACTGTCTCTAAGACTACCCCTTCCTGAAGACCTGAGCTGCATTTAACTTCCACCGTTTGTCCTACTGTCTGTATAATGCATTTAAAAAAAAAAAAAAAAAAAAAAAAAAATATTACAAATACTTTGTACTGTTCTCTGTGGGAGTGGCGCAGTGAAGTGCACGGCAGGAACAATGCTAAGTACAATACACTAGTGTTAAAGTGATTCCACGGTTATTTTATGTATATTCTTTTAAAACGACGGTTCACGGATTTGCTTTTTATGATTTTTTTTTGCACCAAAATGAAATCAGCTCAATTACATTACCTCCCAACTGTTTGACGTTCACTCCATGCTAAGCATTTTTTTGAATATCCTATTAGTCACATGGATGTTATTAGCTTTTTGAAGCTTTTGTTGGACAATTCGTGTCACTCCACAAACAAATCCAACAGGAGAGTAGATTACCTTCAGAGGCCTTAAACTTATATTATATTGTGTGTACTGATGTTTTTCCACAGTAGTTCTAACAGCAGTTTTAGTGCCAAAAGAGTATTTGAGCTGTTAGTAAAACTAAACTGTTTATGGTCTCCCAAAATAGTAACAGTCAATTGTAGTGGTCATTAATTGGCCGTATAACCAAATCCAGTAAAAGCAAACTAATGACAATGTCAGTGAAGCATTCACCTATAGGCGAACAAGCCAACATAAAACAGATACATAGTACATAATACATACTCTCTGTGATGGTTTATTGCACTTTATAAACCAAAAACATCTATTTAAGAGAATAGGTACAACACATTTCGACTACGTGCCAGGGCCATTTTTCTGCCATTAAAATAGCAAGTGGATTTGCACACTTTAGACTAAAATTAGATTAAAATAGGGCTGTATATGTTCATTCAAACTCAGTAAATCTGGCCCTTATAGTTCAAACTATGATATTACATTTGATGATTTTATAACAAGTGTAGCGGGCTCCCTGATGCTATACAAGCATTGGAGTTTAAAGCTATTCAGTAGTTAAGTATTAAGACCCAGTCAATGCATAGCCGTACCATCTGTCTTGCGGACTACTACTATGGGTGAAGCGAACAGAGACTCATGAATGATGCCAGCTTCCAACAATTCTTAAAGGTGCCTCCTTACGCCGTCAAAGTCTTGTGGATGGATACATCGGGCTTTATGTTTGAATGGTGTCTCATCACTCAACTTTATTTGATGTCTGACTTTCTCAGTGTCTCCATGTGTCTCAGTCAAGGTTGTGTGTGCGTGTGTGTGTGTGTGTGTGTGTGTGTGTGTGTGAGAGAGAGTGAGTGAGTGAGTGAGAGTGAGAGTGAGAGAGTGAGAGTGGGAGCATTGATTCATCGTATTCCAAAAAAAGACAACATCCCTGATGATCCATCGACATGGAGGGACATATCCCTCCTTCCCACCATCTATAAGGTGTTCATGAAGTGCATGCTGGCCCGAGTTTTTCCGTGGTTGGTGGAGGCTGACATCTTATTCAACCAACAGAAGGCTTACATCAATCGGCAAGGTATGAATGAACATGTATTCTGTCTTAAAACAGGGATAGATGACTTTAAGCATGAGTCTTGCAGACTGTATTCAGTCTTCCTGGACTTTAAAGATGCGTTTGGAACTCTACCTCACAATGTCATGATTAGATCACTCGAAGAAATACAGCTACCTCAGCTGTTTATTGACATAGTGAAAGATGTATACAGAGGATCCTTTATCGAAGTAATCTGTGGAGAACAGCTCACTCAGCCAACAGCACTCCAGATAGGTATTAAAACCGGCTGCCCTTGGAGTGCGGTAAATTTTATAATAGCCATTAATCAATGGTTAAAGTGGATGTGTCAGTGCGCCCCTCCTGGTGTGATATCTCCCATCCCAGTGCAGGGCTATGCAGATGATGTCCAGATGGCCTTCAGAGAAGAGAGCACCATCAAAGACATGCTGGTCAGAACCGATGCTTTCCTGGAATGGTCGGGTCTGCAGATCAAGGACACAAAGTGTGCTGCTCTGTTTGAGAGGAGGAGTGGAGGGAACCGCTGGTATCGTTCTAAATCTGATAAAATCCAGAGTTTACAGTAGCAATAAAACCCATACGGGTGTATGCTCTTCATGAAACATACACTTATCTTGGACATAAAATCAATATTGCAGGAGAGTGGAAAGAGCAAGTAGGCCTCATTTTTTCAGAGTTTACGTCCAAGCTGGACCTGATTAATGAATGTCCACTACCACTGAACATGAAGCTGGAGGCTATCAGACAGGTGGCGCTGTCTAAAATACAGCATCTGTTCCATAACGTTCACATTCAACAAAGAGTGTTAAATGAAATGGACAACAAAACAGTGAGCTTAGTGCGAAAGTGGTTTGGACTGAATACACACAGCACTCGTGACATCATCTTTCATCCTCAGAGAGAAGGAGGATTGGGGGTACCAAACATCTCATGGATCTACACCAGCACAAGGATCTCCCACCTTCTGAATATGCTGAATAATGATGATAAACAGGTTCGAGAGCTGGCTCAATCCTCTCTCTTCTTAGATCTAAAGAGACGCAAGGTGCCGCTGGCCAGGGACTCAGAGCCTCACTTCTTGGGCTTTAAAAGAAAACCCAGCGGGAAACTGGACACTCACTCGGCTGGGTTCGGCGTCTGGTCAGATTGGCCAGACCTAAATGACCTTTGTGTTCGGTCTGGAGTCCTGCTGGAGTGGGTGAGGTCTGACTCTGAGCTACAGCAGCATACGGCGATGACAATCACCTGTTAACATCTGCAGGCGCCCGCCGAACTCTCCTAGATCTGCATCGACAGCAACAAAAACAACACTGGACTGGACTGAAGCTCCAGGGGAAGCTCGCATGTCTTCCCTCTGCGGATCACTCGGTGTCTCACTCATTTCTTAAGAACACTGCTCTCAGTGAAGACATCATTGTTTTCACAGTGAAGGCCAGACTGCAGGTTCTTCCTACTAGACTTAACCTTTCTATCTGGTTCCCAACTGTACAGGTACCTCACTGTCTGCATCACACCACAGAACAGATCACAGAGACATTGTCACACATCTTAAACGCTTGTCATGCTTATAAAGGTATGTACATAGCACGTCACGACAAAATAGTGGACCTGATTGTGAGGGATGTCTCAAAGTATTTTTCACCATCAGTAAGAATATACAAGCACTCTTGTGTAAAACCATTTATGTTTCATAGTCTCAGCAGTAACTCTGAAGTCTTTTCTCGTCTGTCTGCTAACACACCAGATGTTGTGATGATTGATGAAGACAGTAGAGAGGTGTTTGTTCTGGAGGTGGCTTGTGTCTTTGACTCCAGTATAGAGGAAGCCTTCATGACTAAAGTTATTAAATATCAATCGCTCCTCAACACTGTGTCAGAAGTGGGTTACCGAGGCAGACTACTTGTTTTTGTATTTGGAAGTTTAGGACATGTGCATAGGCTGGTTGTAAGGGGCCTTCAACAACTTGGGATGCCGAAAAAGAGGGCTAAACACCTGGCTAAACACTGTGCCTTGTCTGCTATTATGGGCAGTCGTCATATATGGAGGAGACGCTGTTATTTATACCCATAACATTTAACAGGCTGGACATTGTATTGACTTTTTTTTTGTATGCCATGATTGTTGACATGTATTTAACTGCATCTGAAATATTTATGTCCTTGTAGAATATTTATTTTAAGTGGACTTAAATAAATTGGTAAAATGTGTGAGAGAGTGAGTGAGTGAGAGTGAGAGTGAGAGAGAGAGAGAGAGAGAGAGAGAGAGAGAGAGAGAGAGAACGTACGTACTCACAGGTGTGTCGGGTCAGTGAGTAGTTGGATCCTCCAGTGGTCAGGCCGAGTTCGTCAGGAGCCTGAGTGCTGGTGCGAGCGTGGGACGGTAGTTTAAGAGGTTTAATCTCTGCACCGAACTCTGCTCCAATCCCAGCAGAGCGATGGTCGCCGCCTGCTTCCTCCGCTTCTTGTATGAGTTACAGATCTTCTTTGCGTTCGGTGGCAGGTTTGACAGACAGCCTACATACACACACAGACACACACAATGACACACACACACACGCATACAGACACTCACACACATTACAATTCACAGTCTGGATGAATGTTTGTTTGATTCTATAACACCAATACAGTCATAAAAATATATATCAATTATATATTTTGAAGTAATTAAGCAATGGCGTGTAAGGGTCCACCCACCGACCAGAATCCAGTGGCTGGTTGAAGGTTGTATGCATGTAGACTCTTTCTGGTGCTTCTGCAAAATCACTTATATTTATTAACCTTTTCTTTCCCAAATTATAGTATTGACCTTATATAATTTGATCTGGCTCCAATATCCGTGATTCTGACTATGTTACCTTTAATGTTACTGCTGATCCCTCTAGTTGCGATTGAATTTAGATCATTAATTAACTTTAGATCATTAATTCGTTTTGACTTTTTGTTCGTTAGGAATCTGGGTCGCTTATAGACGTTGTTTGGCCAGAACAGACTCACGACACATCTGGGCTAGTCCAGGTAATTTTTATATGCGTTCCCTAAGTAATAGCATGCTAAGCCAGTTTGGTGGCCAGAAGTCAAGATCTCAAAAACGTGCCACTGGCTCCATCCATCCAAACAGATAAAACACATTATAAAAAGCATCATTCAAAGGTCATCGTACCTGGCAATGAAGACACACAGAAGTTGTGCGGGAAGATCTGTTTGGTTTGCCCACTTTCTTTAAATACCCAGACTGATCAAAGAATCAAACATTTAGCACCCAAATGTTAAGCTTGTCCCCAAACCATTCCCGTGCTCATCCTTGGAGCAAAGACAAATGTTTATAAAATGGTCTTTATTGGGGCAGCCCCTCACCAGGAGACCAGAAACCCTTTCACCAGTCACACCTGAACCATTTACATTAACCTCCCATCTGCATCTGTCACACTCAAGGGGAAGGAGAGGTTTACCTAAGCAGGAACCAAAAACATGAGGGGTAGAAGGGGAGCAACCGAATTGAGCCACATAGTTTTTTACTCTTTTTTTTCCTCGCAAGATGAAAGAGACTTTGATTAATTTACTGTAGACTGGAACTCTTGCTTGGTGAAATCCATCCACACACACTCACTCTACACAACACCTAAGGATACACATCAAATCGGTCTGGATGATCAGGATACAGCCGTTTCTCTCTCACCCACATCATCTCTCTGTTCTCCTCAGACAGAGGTTAGTGTGTGCTGTGTTTGGATCCAGCGTTAAAAAACACACCCCTGAACACAAGAACAGAGACATTAATAACACAACAACGACGACTAAAGTGTATGTGTGAGTGTGTGTGTGTAGACGTACATTTGGGATCTCTTTGTCTGGTCTAAGTATATAAGGAAAGTGACAAAACACAACATGGCGCGATTCTGTAGCCAGATCGGCCTGTAGTGTGGTGTGTGTCCGCATCCACCACACTATGTACTTTTTAAAGGCCAGGTATACTGACCTTTTAAGTTTGTTTTATTTTGTTTTGTGTTATTTTTGTACTGCTGATCAGTTGTGCAAATGTTTATGAATTATACCAATTTGGAAACTGTTCTTGCCTGGCAAAATAAATGTTAATCTTGGTTAACTTATAATATTGTCTGAAATAACTTTTCTAGTAGGCTAGTGTCTTCTGAGTTTTTCCGCTTTGTTGGCGTGCTAGGGAGAGTCAGATCAACGATCGATGGATGGAGCCGGGGGCACGTTTTTGAGATCTTGATTTCTGGCCACCAAACTGGCTTAGCATGCTATTACTTAGGGAACGCATAAAAAAATTACTCTTTTTGAGTCTATTGAGGAAATGGCTGCATTAAGGTAAGCGATCTCACGGGTAGCCTCTGACTAAGACCTGGACTAGCCCAGATGTGTCGTGAGTCTTTTCTGGCCAAACAAGGTCTCTGTGACGCAGACTTCTAACGAACAAAGTCGAAACTAGGAAATATTATAGTTAATTAATGATCCGAATTTAATCACAACTAGAGGATCAGCAGCTACATTTAAATAAATGTAACTAAAATCACGAAATATTGGAGTCAGGTAAAATTATGTATAAGGTCAGTACTATAATTGGAAACACAAAAGATTAATAAATATTTGTGATTTTTAATGAGAGGCGCAAAGAAAGGCCGAACACACATTGACCTTCAACCAGGGCCTCTGGATTGCGTTCTGCAGGAAAAGGGGACCCTTACAATACATTTTTAATCAAAGTAGTGCATATTTACCAAAATACTTCATTTTCAAGCAAAATACATTCAGATATAATATTCTTTCTCTTGTAAATATGAATAATTGAAATTGCATGGGGTATTGATGTTTATCTTTATCTTTATCTCTACCCCAGGGCACCCAGCGATGAAGGTCAATTTGTTTCTTCAGTAAAATACAAATATTTTTTTTTTAAATCAAACTGGCAGTCGCTATAAACCTGTCACGAATGAGGGGTCTGAGGCGTGTGGATCCATGTGCAGGCTTTTATTGAACAAAGGCATGGTCAAAGCAGGCAGACGTCAAACAGGGCAAACGGGTGTATCAGAGGTAAGGCAATTACAAAATCCAAATACAGGCGGTGGTCGGGTCAGGCAGCAAACAATCAGAATATCAGAAGACAGGCGGGGTCAAAACCAAGGAAATTATGACTAGGGAAACACAAGGGATACTAGGAACAACAATCAAACAGGCAATCAATGCAACCTGCAGGTGAGTGGCCTGCTGCAGTATTTATAGTCCTCAGACAGGAAGTAGCAGCAGAGGGAGTGATCGCAGAGCACCCAGAGGTAAGAGCTCCTCTGCTGGCTTGGTGACAAAACCCCAGCTTCGAGAATAAAAAAAAAAAACATACACAGACAAAAGAAAATAAATCCTGCGGTCCGTGGCAATCAGTCTACGTTAGGATTCCGTTTTATAATGACCTGGGTAAGTTTGAGCTATTATTTTTGTTGTTACATTCCATCGAAACATTGCTGTTTTTTTTCACATGTATATTTTGATTTAAATCTCATACATAATTTGATGAAAGATTAAAAGTAAAGTAAATTAACATTGATATGATAGTTGGTTTTTTTACTTTTTCTTATTATCATTGATTTTATGCAACCTAATTAAGTTATCCAAATAAATTCTGAAAAAAATTGTTAAACACAAGATTTGATGTTTTACTGACATATTGTACCATGGCTGCTTTAGGGATGAGATGAATCCAAAGATGGGAAATTGGATGCCCTATACATAAATACGCATCATATTGAGTCATTTAAAAATTACTCTTCTCACAGATCCATTTAAATGAACAAGTACAGGGCCAGTCAGCCCATCCTGGTGAATGATTTAGAGCGCAGTCTTCATCTGCTCCCTGGTAGCTGTTCGGTTGTCCATCCTCCCAGAACCTGCATAAACAGATCAGTATTAGATGTTTAAAGCTTCTCTCTGTGTGCAAAGATACTAAGAGAATCATTTAGAAATAATCAGTCCAATCCTGTGATTTCTCACACAAAGGTCCCACTGCTGCCATCAACCCATTTCCATGAGCCCTCCACATCTCTGTCAGTCAGACCAATCCAGACTAAATCAACCGCAGAAATGGTCTTCACAAAATCCTGAGAAGTGAAACAATAAGACAGTTTATACCTATTCCAGCACATGTCTTTAATTTAAAACTAAAGGTCATGATTACACACACACGCACTGACTTGTTCCTCTCTGTTGTTTATGATGACCAGATCTGTTCCTCTGTCTGTACAGTATCTTCTGCTCTCAGTCCAGTTCTTCTTCTCAGAGGAGAGGAAGTAAAGACTGGTTTGATGGCACTGCCATCCACCTATACACAACAAGAAATGAACTATACTGGTCCACACCTATATAGTGGCTACAACATTTTGTTGAGGTAACAACATCCTTTTCTGCAGTCTACATCGCGTGCAATACAGCCTACGGTCAATATAACAATTTATATTGTAAAACGAAAGACACTATGCAATAATTTATATAATAATTATTATTATAATAGTTTACAAATAGTAATCCATGTCTGATAATCCCATGGTTGCTATGGTCACAGGTTTGTTTACACAATTAACCTGTGGTCATGAGAAAAATGTAATTCACGAAAACATAAGAAGTCGTGGCCACAAGAAATATGTTTTTCTCTCAACATAGCACCTGGCAGTTTGAAGAAGTTTTGAGATTGCGATGATAGATGTGAGAAAGTGGTGAATTGTTTCATGAGTTAGCGATCGAGAGAAACTAACGAAAGGCACTTGTTGCGATATCTGTTGAACTTTTTCTATTAATATTTACACTCACTTGTCATACGTGTCATTCATCAAGAAGCTTACCCACAGAAAGCTTCTGAAGTTCGCTTTTTTCTGATTTCAACTGATCCCTCTCTTTCGTGAGAATCCCGTTGTTGGTTAGCAGCTGGTCTCTTTCCTCTGTGAGGTTGGTGATCTTGGCTCGTAGCTGTTGTCCCTCTTGAGCGTAGCTTGTGCTCTTTGTAAGGAAGTGGACACACAGCACTATGACTGCGGTCAGCAGAAGAACGCACAGCAGAACCAAACACACCACAGCTGCCCTGGACACGCTGTTCTTCACTCCATCACTTCCTGAAGATCGTCAAACGAGACTTTTATCCACTTCACAAAGCACACAACAAGCGAAAGCATGCAAACTGATCAAATCTGTGCTATTGTGATAAAATATAAGCACCTCTGCAGGTTCAGACGTCTGGATCTTCTTTGAGTGACCGTCTGTGGTCATTTTTCCAAATGCACCTTCTGTATCGTTTTCGTATATATCATTGATGCTTTTCTGATTTTCTCTGTTCATTTCTCCTTTTCGTTTCTGTTCTGTCAGTTTCCGTCAAGATGCCAACAACCTAGCGCTACTTTCTCTCCTGTGTTTGTGTAGACACTGTTTATGCAGAATTGATTTTTTTTTTTAAATGTTTCAAGTATTTATGTATAAAGGAACTTTAACTCACCACAGAATATCATTATAAATATTTGTTTCAACAGTGTTGACTGTTCATTTAAAGTGCCCCAATTATGGGTAAGGAAAGGTTCACATTCTTGTTCTGGAGTCTCCAACAACAGGTCAGTATGCATGCAAGGTCAAAAACACTTTCACAAGCACCGCGATGCGGGGTTAACACCGTACATTAAGCACTTACTTGATTTGTTTACACTTCAAGCATTTTGGAAAAAAACTGTGATTATTTCAATATCAAATAAGAACAACGACCTGTGGCATTAACACAGACTGTAATTAAACGTTTTGAGAAGTATATTGTCTTTACTAAAAAATGAAGTAAAATCAAAGTTAGACCCATGGCAGTTTGCCCAAAGACAGGGTAAAAGTACAAACAATTCAGTTGGGAGTATCATTCACTTAGTCTCTAAACATCTGGGGGATGCAAAAGCATATGCACATCTGCTTTTTATTGATTTTACCTCATTCACGACACAGACACAAGTATTTGAACCCCCTTCTGTACAACAGAAAAAGGCGCTTCAAAAACTGTGACAACAAAGATGGAAACATATTTCATGTAAAGAAATTAAGAAAATAATAATAATAATGACGCATTAACATGTTGGACTTCAATCTACACATAATCAAGCCTAGAAGACAAAAAAGAAAGAAGAAAAGTCCAAAATTCATTGTAAAAGAACCTAAGGATTGTTTTTAAATTGTATGAAAATTTCTGCTGCAGTGACCAAAATGATTATGATTATGAATATTATAGTAGTACTTGTCACACCGTCACTTCCACGCCTACCGATCCCGTCCACCTGGACTCGTTCACAATCACGGAGTACTAATCACAATCACCCGCACCTGCTATCACTCACTAGCACAGGCATAAAACAGACATTCACCATTCAGTCTATGGCTGATCTCAAGGTTATACACATGAGTTTCTGATTCCTGGATCACCTGCCTGCCTCTCTCCGCTCCCCAGCCTGCCTGCCTGCCTGCCTACCGAAGAGTTTTCGCTAGTAGAGCCGTACCAAACTCTTGTTCAAGCTATCGCGATGCGCGTTACCTCCGCCTACTAATCCTCCGTGTCCGTTGCTCGACCCCACCACCACGTTAGGGGGCGCGACCACCTGCAATATGTTTCTCCTACAGTGCTCCCTTTATTTAGAGATGCAACCACACCTCTTTTCCTCCGAACGAGGGAAAGTAGCCTTCATACTCCCTCTACTGACAGGCAGAGCTCTACAATGGGCAGAAGTGCTGTGGAACTCCAATAGTCCACGGGTACAGACCCTCCAAAACTTTCTGGAACATTTTAAAGAGGTGTTTGGCCAGCCTTCCACTACTCTCTCAGTTCATGAAGAACTTTTACAAGTCAGGCAGGCAGATGAACCAGTACATGAGTATGTACTACATTTCTGCACCCTCGCCATCAGAAGCGAATAGAACGACACCGCCCTCTTGTCTGTATTTCGCAGAGGGCTCAATCCTTCTGTGCAACAACAACTTGCCATCTATGATGACAACGTGAGCCTGGAGACTTTCGTGCGTAAGGCTATGTGTGTAGCCCAACACCTGTCTGCCTGTTCCATTACCCCGGGAATCTGCCTCCTCATCCACATCCACCGATCTCCCCACACCGGAACCCATGCTAACCGAGAACTACCACCTAACTGCCCAGGAGAGATCACGCCAAGTACGAGAGGGCCTGTGCTTGTACTGTGGCTCTCCAGCACACCTACTCAGCTCCTGCCCGGTCCGTCGCCCACAGCCTGCGGTGAGTGTTACCCCTCTAATCCCTGCTGTCTCTCAAATTCCATATCCATGCATATATTCACTACCATAACCGACTCTTCCTAGTCAAGGTGCTAGTGGATTCAGGAGCAGCCGGGTAACTTCATTTCATCCCACAGCCTCTCTCGTCTCGGTCTTCCTCGCCTAAAAAAATTCAACCACTTACCAAATTACAACCATCCAAGGAAAACCGTTAAGCAAGGGCCAGGTACGTCACTGTACTCCACCTCTCACCCTTCAAATAGGCAGTTTACACACGGAATGGATTACTCTGCTTGTGCTGGAGGAGGCAACCATAGACGTGGTTCTAGACCGGCCCTGGCTGGAGCAACATCAACCAATTATTAACTGGCAAACTGGTGAAATCGTTAAATGGAGATATGATTGCCTGAATGAATGTCTATCCACTGTTTCAAAGGTCAACTCACTCCCACGTCCATTGAGAGTCCGGAAACCCAATCCATTCCACCCATACCTCCTGAATACCAGCAGTACTCCGATGTCTTCAGTAAAACAGCTGCTACCCACTTACCACCACATCGTCCATGGGATTGCGCCATCGACCTGCTGCCTGGAGCCAAAATACCCAAGGGTCAGATATATCCTTTGTCGGTCCCAGAGAGAGAGGCAATGGAGGAATACATACAGGAGGCTCTAAGTCAAGGGTGCCTACAATCTCGTCCGGATCCGCAAGGGGATGAATGGAAGAGCGGCCTTCATAACCCCGCTGGGCACTACGAATATCGGGTCATGCCGTATGGGCTCTCAACTCACCATCAGTTTTCCAAAACTTCATGAATGAGGTCTTCCACAATATGCTCAATCAGTTTGTAATCATTTACATCAACGACATCCTCATATACTCCCCCAGTCTGTCCACACACCGGTGCCACGTCAAACAAGTACTTCAGCGCCTTCGTGACCATCAACTATTCCTGAAAGCTGAGAAATGTGAATTTCACAGATCCTCCATCCATTTCCTAGGCTACATTATCTCATCTACTGGCATTCAAATGGAACCCAACAAGGTCGAAGCGGTACGAAACTGGCCAGTCCCCTCGTCAATCAAACAGCTCCAGAGGTTCTTAGGTTTCGCCAACTTTTATCGTCGGTTCATTTCCCACTACAGCCAGATTGCAGCACCCCTGACCTCACTCCTATGTCACCACCCAAAACACCTCAGCTGGAACCCGAAACTGCCATTCGTCGTTGAGGTGGATGCTGCAACCTTGGGAGTATGTTCAGTCCTTTCCCAATGGAGAGATGAGCCTCCTGTACTTCATCCATGCGCCTTTTTCTCTCGGAAACTATCCCTGGCGGAGCAAAACTATGATGTCGTTAACTGAGAACTCTTGGCCATTAAGCTTGCCTTGGAGGAGTGGTATCATTGGCTGGAGGAGCTAAACACCCATTTAAAGTAATCACTGACCATAAGAACTTACAGTACCTGAGAGAGGCCAAGAGACTGAACCCACGACAAGCTAGATGGGCTGTTTTTTACCTGCTTCAACTTTAACATCTCTTACCAACCAGGTCACAAGAATCTCAAGGCTGACGCTCTCTCACGGCTACACAACCCAGACCCTTTACCAGAAACCCCTGAAACCATCTTACCTGCTTCAGCTTTTCTGGCACCCATACAATGGTCTCTCGACAGTCAGATCCAGGAGGCTACCCAGACAGAATCTGCTCCGCCAGGAGGTCCAGCAGGGAGACCTTTTGTGCCTTTAACACTCCGGCTACCCCTCATGGACTCTGTTCATACCTCTCCAGGATCCGGGCATCCAGGCAGCCACCAAACCCTCTCGCTCCTCCAGAACCGTTATTGGTGGCCCAACATGGCCCGGGATGTCGGCCGTTACATTAAGGGATGTTCAGTCTGCGTCATTACCTCCACTCCTCGCCGCCTTCCTGAGGGTAAACTCCTGCCCTTACCCATTCCCCGTCGACCCTGGTCCCACATTGCGGTAGACTTTCCCACGGACCTTCCTTCCTCTAATAACTACACTGCCATCCTTGTGGTAGTTGATCGGTTTTCTAAATTCTGCAAGTTAATTCCACTCCGGGGTCTTCCCACCGCGATGGAGATAGCGGGGGCACTTTTCCATCAGGTGTTCAGACACCGGACTCCCGAAGATATAGTGTCCGACCAGGGACCCCAATTCACATCCAGGGTATGGAGAAGTTTCTTCCGACTTCTAGGCGTCTCTGTCAGTTTATCCTCTGGTTACCATCCTCAAACCAACGGCCAGACAGACGCACAAAATTCCCTCCATCAAAGCACCACAGGTCTAACACCATTTCAATGTGTTTTAGGTTTCCAACCCCCTCTGTTTCCTTGGACCGGTTACCAGGCAAAAGTCCCAGCCGTAGATTACTGGTTCCGAGAGAGCGAGAGGGTATGGGACTCAGCTCACGTACATCTTCAGCAGGCAGTCTGGAGACACAAGACCCAAGCAGATGCACAACGTTCCAACACACTCGCCTATCAACCAGGTGGCCGCGTCTGGCTTTCCACCAGGGATATACGTCTCCGGCTACAACAGCTACAGCTACAACTTCCCAGTCACTACCGCATATCGTATCACTACCTTTCATCACTACAAACCTTTCACGTATCACTATTGAAACCTTATACTGACCCTGTATAAACACCTTGACATTAATTACTCACCTTGTTTCAAGACCTTGTTGTTTCAAGACCTTCATCTTCGGAACACAACTTAAGATATTTTTGATGGAATCTGAGAGCTCTCTAAACCCTCCACAGACAGCAATACAACTCTAATGTTCAAAGCTAAAACAGTCCATATGAGATCAAGGACTTCAATTTTGCGAAGCTACAAGAATATTTTGTACTTAGACACCAGATGCGACTTACGTGAATAAATGTGAATTTGCGTCATGGGAAGGGCTACTGACTTTTGTCCTTATTTCCTTTTAATCAATCAATCAATCAATCAATCAATTTTATTTATATAGCGCTTTTAACAACACAGGTTGCATCAAAGCACTGTACAGTATAATGACAGGGATGTATAATGAAGAGAGTGACCAATTTCTTATTAAATGCAGAGACGGTCTCTGTAGTCAATTCAACGATAGTCACTAGAAGTTAAGTGTCCCCAACCAAGCAAGCCAGAGGCGACAGCGGCAAGGAAACAAAACCCCATGCATACAGAATGGAGAAAAAAACCTTGGGAGAAACCAGACTCAGTTGGGGTCAGTTCTCCTCTGACCGGACGCCCAGCACTTAACTTCCAGTTCAATTTTAAACGCAGCTGTGTCAGGTAGTGTAAATGACTTAGTGTGTGCGTGTGCGTGTGTGCATCAGGATCTGGTGATTGGTCCACGGGGCGCATCTAGGTGTTCTGGTCTCTGATGAACATAATCTCTGGGTGCTGATCCACCATCTAGTCTGGATACAAACTGTGAAAACAGATTGAGAAAGAAACAGGACTAATATTAGCGTAGATGCCATTCTTTTACGATGTCACAAGTACATCGTATTGTAGGAAGTAGTGTTCCCGGTTCCAGCAAATCTAAGTAATGCAGCCTAAAAATCCATTAACGGATTTGAATAATAAAAAGTGTGTTGGTGTGTTATGTGTAGGCTAAGTTAAAAGATGTGTCTTTAATCTAGATTTAAACTGGCAGAGTGTGTCTGCTTCCCGAACAGAGTTAGGAGATTGTTCCAGAGTTTAGGTGCTAGATAGGAAAAGATCTGCTGCCCGCAGTTGATTTTGATATTCTAGGTATTATCAAATGGCCAGAGTTTTGAGAACGCAGCGGACGTGCAGGACTATAATGTGATAAGAGCTCGGTCAAGTATTGAGGAGCTAAACCATTCAGGGCTTTATAGGTAATTAATAATCTATTCGATGTTTGATGAGGAGCCAGTGCAGTGTTGACAGAACCGGGCTAATATGATCATACTTCCTAGTTCTAGTAAGGACTCTGGCTGCTGCGTTTTGGACTAGCTGAAGTTTGTTTATTAAGCGTGCAGAACAACCACCCAATAAAGCATTGCAATAATCTAACCTTGAGGTCATAAACGCATGAATTAATATTTCTGCATTAGAGGTTGAAAGCATAGGTCGTAATTTAGATATATTTTTAAGGTGGAAAAACACAGTTTTACAGATTCTAGAAACATGATTTTCGAAGGAAAGATTGCGGTCAAATAGCACACCTAGGTTCCTAACTGACGATGAAGAATTAACAGAGCAGCCATCAAGTGATAGGTTGTGTTCTAGATTATTATATGTGGGGTTTTTAGGTCCAATTATTAGCACCTCTGTTTTTTCAGAATTTAACATTAAGAAGTTACTCATCATCCAGCTTTTATATCGACTATGCATTCTGTTAGATTCTCAATTTGGTGTGTATCACCAGGGCTGCGCTGAAATATAGAGCTGAGTATCATCAGCATAGCAGTGAAAGCTAACACCATGACTCCTGATAATATCTCCCAGAGGTAACATGTAAAGGTTGAAAAGTAACGGTCCTAGCACTGAGCCTTGAGGAACTCCATATTTCACTTTTGATCGATATGATACCTCCTCATTTAATGCCACAAACTGATAGCGGTCAGATAGATATGATTTAAACCATGCTAAGGCACTAATCTAATAGCACTAATAACGAGATAAAACCACGATCAGATGATAGAAGCAGGTCATTAGTAACTCTAATGAGAGCAGTCTCAGTACTATGGTACTGTCTAAAACCTGATTGGAAATCCTCACAGACACCATTTTTTTCTAAAAAGGAATACAGTTGTGAGGATACTGTTGGAACTACTATTCTTGTTTCGTACTTTTATTGACATTATTGTCTCAAAGTGATTTTTAAGAACTTCTGTGTGTGTAAAGAGTTTGGCAACACGCTCACAAAGGACAGGACACTGTCCAGAGCCGACACCTTGATGAACTCTTGCTGAACTCACCCTCAAGCAGATTCCACCTAAATGATATCTAATCAGGATCAAGCACCCACAAGAAAGGAATGTGCCCTATTGTAACCTTTTTATGGGGGTTGCTTTATCTTTATGTATAAATAAAGATGTGTGAGGGGCTGCGTTTCAGAAGCAAACTGAAGAGAGCTGGAAACAGTTTGCTTCCCTTGCAACTGAAGCGACGTCACTTGCAAGTTACACATTCGGAAAAAATTCTCGTGTCTCTTATTGAGTCTTGAATTATTGAGTTGTCTTCGGGCAGGTAAAGAACCAGCAAAGGGGCATCCAGACCCAACAGATACTACCTTTTCTAGTATCTTTGACAGAAAAGGGAGATTAGAGATTGGTCTGTAATTTACTAAGTCTTTGGGATCAAGATGTGGTTTTTTAATGAGAGGTTTAACTACAGCCAGTTTAAAGGTTTTGGGAACATAACCTAATGACAATGATGAATTAATAATGTTCAAAATAGGATCTATGACTTCTGGAAGCAGATCTTTTAATAGTTTAGATGGAATAGGGTCTAACATACATGTTGCTGGTTTAGATGATTTAACAAGTTTGTACAAGTCTTCTTCTCCTATAATAGAGAAAGAGTGTAATTTTTCCTTAGGGGATCTAAAGCTCATTATCTGATGTGAAACTGTAGTTGTGGCTGCATAGTTACAATTTTATCTCTGATGGTATCAATCTTAGAAGTAAAGAAATTCATGAACTCATTGCAGCTATACTCTTGGGAGCATATTAGCACCTGTTGATGCTTTATTTTTGTTAATTTAGTTACTGTACTGAATAAATACCGGGGTTGTGTTTGTTTTCTTCTAAAACGGATGAAAAATAATCAGATCTTGCAATTTTTAATGCTTTTCTGTATGACAGCATACTCTCCCGCCAGGCAATACGAAATACTTCTAATTTGGTTTTCTCCACCTGCGCTCCATTTTCCGGGCTGCTCTCTTTAGGTGCGTGTGTTGTCATTATACCATGGAGTCAGATTGTTTTCTTTTATCTTTTTAAGTGCAAAGGAGCAACTGTATCTAAAGTGCTAGAAAAAGAGAGTGCATAGTTTCTGTTATATCATCAAGTTTTTTGCGTCGTATTGGATGAGCTAAGGAATTGAGATAAGTCAGGAAGGTTATTTAGAAAGCTATCTTTTGTGGTGGAAGTGATGGTTCTACCATACTTGTAATAAGGTGCAGAGTTTACAGGTTTAACCATACAGAGTTCACACAAGACTAGATAGTGATCTGAAATATCATCACTTTGCTGCAGTACTTCAACCATTTTAACATCCATTCCATGTGACAGTATTAGATCTAGAGTATGATTTCTACAATGAGTAGGTCCAGAGACATGTTGTCTAACCCCAGCGGAGTTCAAAATGTCTAAGAAAGCTGATCATAATGAGTCTTTTCATTATCAACATGGATATTAAAATCGCCAACAATTAAGACTTTATCTGCAGCCAGTACTAACTCAGTTAGAAAATCAGCAAATGCTTTAATGAAATCTGTGCTGTGCCCTGGTGGCCTGTATACAGTAGTCAGTACAAACTTAACAGAAGATTTATCACTAGCACATGATTCTGTAGATAACGTTATATGCAGCACCAAAACTTCAAATGAGTTATACTTAAAGCCTGCCCTTTGAGAAGTACTAAGAATATTGTTATAAATTGTAGCAACACCTCCCCTCTACCTTTTAAACGTGGCTCATTTTTATAGAAATAATTTTGGGGGGTAGATTCATTTAGCATAATATAATCATCTGGTTTTAGCCAGGTTTCTGTCAAACAAAGCAAATCTAGCTTCTGATCTTTGATCAAATCATAAACATAAAGGGCTTTTGTGAAAGTGATCTAGCGAGCCAAGTTTTATCGTTTGCTTATTTGAATTATAAGTATTTTTAATTTGTTGGACATTAATTAAATTATTGCTTTTGATTAGGTTTGGACGTTCTCTGCATATTCTAATTCGGGAACAGACACAGTCTCTATAGTGTGATATCTAGGTGAAAGAGTCTCTATGTGTTGAGATTTAACTGCCTCCTGTGACATGACGGTCGGTTTAGCTGGTCTTTCTGCTTCCTGACCTGGGCACTAGTTGGTCATGTTGGAGCTATAAGACTATATGCCATATTTCTAGATAGAAGAGCAGCACCACCCAGGAGGGATGAAGACCATCTCTTTTCAACAGGTCAGGTCTGCCCCAGAAACTCATCCAATTGTCTATAAAGCCTATGTTGTTCTGCGGGCACCACTTAGACATCCAGCCATTGAGACCCAGCAGTCTGCTGTAAATCTCATCACCCCGGTAAGCAGGGAGGGGACCGGAGCATATTACATTGTGCGACATCGTGCTTGCAAATTCACACACCTCTTTAATATTATTTTTAGTGATCTCCGACTGGCGAAGTCGAACATCATTAGCGCCGACGTGAATAACAATCTTACGAAATTTACGTTTAGCATTAGCAAGCACTTTTAAATTTGACAAGATGTCAGACGCTCTGGCTCTGGTGGCTGGTGTCTCTATTTTCACGTTCCGTACAATAGAATCGCCAATTACTAGAGCACTTTGATCAGGTTTCTCAGTGGGTGCGTCACTGAGTGGGGAGAACCTGTTTGATGTTCTGATCGGAACGGATGAGCGGTGTTTTGACCCGCGACTAGCCCGCCTCACGGTCACCCAATTGCCCTGCTGCAGGGGCTCTGAAGCTGGAACCGAACAATGTACATGATTCACTGTACTAGTCGCATCCAAAGCAGTATCTACAGCCCTCGCATTCTTACTGTCCTCAATTTAACTTTGGATATGTGTCTCTAATTCTAAAACCTTCTCTGTCAGCCTAGCAATTTCCCTGCATTTATCACACGTGAATACCTGATCGCTAACAGAGAAGGATAAACTATACATGTGACAGACAGTGCAAGTGACGATGCAGGGAGAAGCCATTTACTCACCGTAAGGATTCACTTACCACTCTTGTTTTGATGAGCTTGTGAAAATGGAGCGAACGAGCGCGAGGAACAAATGAGCAGGAGCGGAAAAAAGCCCACAATAGGCGCGAAAACGCGGGTGGGAGCGAAAGTGAATCGGCTAACGAGTACCAACTCACCGCCGAGTTTTAGAGTAAAGCGAATGAACTAACAGCAGTCGAATTAGTTAGATTAATTTGATAGTATCAACGATATGTACACAAATTATATTTGATAGTTAGAGAAGAGGTGATAAATTGAAAAGCGAAGTTACACGCAGCTACAAACAAACCAACCTCTCAGCAGACAGGAGCAATCGAGCAGGAGACAGGAGCAATCGAAATCGAATCTAACCCACACCTCACCAAGGAAATAAATACAGTTCGTTTTGATTTCATGATTATATCCAACGTGGAGCTCATATGTTATAAATACCTTGTGTTTTGATCAGGTTTTATCTAAAGAAGATCTAACAACATGATTGTTTATTACACCGTTTTAGTCAATGACTGGGAGACTTGAATGTTTTATTGAAAGTTTATGTACATTTGAATAACAGAAACTGGTAAACCTTTTTTCCCGTGTGACGGCTCTAGTGATTTTTCTCAACATTTTTTTGCACCCTTAAAATTTCATAATTTCAAAAGTGTCCTGTCCTAACAAACCCTACATCAATGGAAAGCTTATTTCTTCACGTGTATAAATCTCAATGTATTTATGACTGCTTTTGTTGGGAGTCGATGTATTGAAAATGTATTTAAATTATCAACAAGTAGTCAAGCAATAAATCTATTCATATAGCTCTTATTTTTTCTTTTCTTGCAGATACCCGTGACCAGCAGCTCTTTCATTCATCACCATCCTGCAGACGCTCCTCAACAATACACTGAAAGCAAATATGAATAAGTGTTCCCTCAAAAAAATAAGGAACGTACAGGACATGTTCAAAAATACATTTCCATACATGGGAAACTATACTGAAGTATATTCATGGACCAAGTATGAATATAATTTGAGGAATTTAAAAGTACATGTCAAACCTGCAGTACATTTTACAAGAAACAGCTTAATTGAAAAACTCAATTTCTCCTTGTTTTATATAGCACACATTCATAAACATTTCTATGACTTTGTAATATATCACTATATATATATATATATATATATATATATATATATATATATATATATTTTTTTCTAGGCTGTGTGTGTGTGTGTGTGTGTGTATACACTTCAAATAATCATATTGTATCAAATCTACATATTATAAATACATTATATAAGTAAATATATATTTGCTCGTCCCGCTCTGATACACATTAAAGGGATAGTTCACCCAAAAAGGAATATTCTGTCATTAATTACTCGTCTTCATGTCGTTCAAAACCCAGAAGGTCTTTATTGATCTTCAGAACACAACGGGGCCTTTTACACCACTGGAACCTTTTCATAGACCCTGAACTAATGGTGGAGCTACCCACTTTTTAGCACGTTCACGGGAACTAGGAACGGTTTTAGTTCCAGGTACTCAACTAAATTAGCTCTGAACACTTCTATATGAGATATCAGATCAAACACACATAAAACACTGGCCATATAAACAGATTTACATTTACTGGTTGTATGTAACACAAGCAGACACAAGTCATATCCAAAGCACACAAACAGAACAGCTTTGGTTGAACATGGTGGTTTTTGAACAATTTGATATTGTTTAGGTATTAATACCGTATGTACACGTCCAGTGCTACTGTAACATGTAACAGGTTCTAGTGCGTACTAACAATAAGATCCCTTCAGGTACAAAAGTGCATCTTTTGAAAAAGTTCCGTTCCAGTGACAGCTTTTGTACCTTTTTTTCTGAGAGCATGGAAGCATGACATCATAAAAGAAACATTAGAATGTTCAGAGTCTGACTCAAAACCCAATCTGTTTAGTTGAACGACGATTTGCTCTGCTCGTTTAATAATAAAAACTGTTGATTATTTATCAAAATTCTTCATCTGGTTCTCAGCAAAAACCCAATCATGCTGATCACGAGTCTGCTGCTGATGTGGTGGTACTCCACCAGAATGAAGAAAGATTCACCCAATACAATGAAGTTGGAGGAGAACAAAGAAGGTAAGGGCCTTCTGGACATCAGGAAACACAGAAAATCAAGTGTTTTTAAAATAACTTTGTTTACCCTTTGTTGAAATGCTAAACATTAAAGCAGATACAAATTTATAAAATCCATCTTTGTTTACTTTTTAAAAGAATATATCACTGATACTTCAATAATTTTTCATTGTCACAGAATTTATTCAAAATTCATCATTAAAAATATATATTCCAGTTATATTCAATGTGCAATTAAAATCTTAAAAATAAAAAAATCAATCCTATTAACTGTTATACTTGTAAGATTGAACTAGATATAACCGTATATAACCGTATAATATTTCATGCCTTTTTCTTTTTGCCACAGTATCTGAGACCGCCAAGTCTCTGAGACTGCCAAGCCTCTCAGTCTGAAGTCTCTGAGACGGCCGAAGCCCCTCAGTCTGAAGTCTGTGAGACCGCGAAGTCTCTGAGACCGCCAAAGTCTCTCAGTCTGAAATCTCTGAGAGTCTCTCGGTCTGAAGTCTCTGAGACCGCCAAGTCTCTGAGACCGCGAAGCCTCTCAGTCTGAAGTCTCTGAGACCGCCGAAGTCTCTCAGTCTGAAATCTGTGAGACCGCCGAAGTCTCTGAGACCGACGAAGTCTCTCAGTATGAAGCCTGAGACCGCCGAAGTCTCTAAGTCTCTCAGTCTGAAATCAGTCTGAGACCGGTCTGAAGTCTCTGAGACCGACGAAGTCTCTCAGTCTGAAGTCTCTGAGACCGCTGAAGTCTCTGAGGCCGACGAAGTCTCTCAGTCTGAAGTCTCTGAGACCGCCCAAGTCTCTGAGGCCAACGAAGTCTCTCAGTCTGAAGTCTCTGAGACCGCCTGAAGTCTCTGAGACCGACGAAGTCTCTCAGTCTGAAGTCTCTGAGACCGCCGAAGTCTCTGAGGCCGACGGTCTCTCAGTCTGAAGTCTCTGAGACCGCTGAAGTCTCTCGAAGTCTCTCAGTCTGAAGTCTCTGAGACCGCGAAGTCTCTGAGACCGACGAAGTCTCTCAGTCTGAAGTCTCTGAGACCGCCGAAGTCTCTGAGACTGCCGAAGCCTCTGAGACCTTGAAGTCTCTCCTGCCGAAGCCCTTCACATTGATGAAGCCTCTCCTGCCGAAGCCTCTGAGACTGCTGGTACCTTTAGGACCGCTACTTTCTCTCAGACTGGCACTACTTCTGAGATGACACTGCCTCTGAGACTGACAGTACCTCTCAGACTGACACTGCCCCTGAAACTGATTCTGCCTGATAGACCGGCACTGTCTCTCAAACTGACACTGCCTTTTAAACTGTCACTGTCTCTGAGACCGGCACAGACTTTTAGATCAGAACTGCCTATGAAGCTAACTCTGTCTCTGAGATTGACACTCTCTCTAAAACTGGCGCTGCCTCATAGACCAGCACTGCCTCTCAGACAGACACTGCAACTCAGCCTGACACTACAACTCAGTCCGACACTGCCTCAGTCTGACTCCACCTCCAATGCTTCTCAGACTGCCATTGTCTCAGAGACAGTCATTAAAACAGAAACTGCCGCTGTCTCTGAAGCAGCTCCTGAACATCAGACTGTCTCTAAACTGCCATTGGATCTGATACAGTTACTGCTTCTCAGCCATCCACTGTCTCTAAGACTTCCCCTTCCTGAAGACCTGAGCTGCATTTAACTTCCACCATTTGTCCTACTGTCTGTGTAATGCATTTAAAAATAAAAAAATACATAAATTACAAATACTTTGTACTGTTCTCTGTGGGATTGGCGCAGTGAAGTGCACAGCAGGAGCAATGCTAAGTACAATACAATAGCGTTAAAGTGATTCCACAGTGAATAGCAATGCTTTGTTATTTTATGTATATTCTTTTGAAAAGACGGTTCACGGATTTGCTTTTTATGAACACACACTCACACACACACACACAGATATACAGTTCACAGTCTGGATGAATGTTTGATTCTATAACACCTAATACAGTCATAAAAATATATATCAATTATATATTTTGAAGTAATTAAACAATCGCGTGATCATTTCCATCACTGTAAGCTTTAAAAAACCCATCCATCCTATTAAAGCCCAACACAAACAGAATCAATAACTCCAGTACTTCACCAAGACACTAATATTTGACGCATGAATCTGTGTTTTCTGTTCTTTTACTAATAAACTAATATTTAACCCTGGAGCACAAAAGCAAGGGTGGATCAGAATAAATCATCTTTCCACTGATGTATGGTTTGTTGTGAATCAGACTTTATTTGTCTGAGAACTGTTTGAAAATCTGGGATCTGAGGGAGCAAAAAACATAAATACTGAGAAAACCTCCTTTAAAGTTGTCTGAACGAACTTCTCAGCATTGAATATTACTAATCAAAAATTAGGTTTTGACAAAATATCTTCATGAAACACAATCTTTACTAAATATCCTGATGCTTTTTGGCATAAAAGAAAAATGGATCATTTTGACAAATATGTATTGTTGTTTATTGCTACAAACATAACATTTGTAGAGCTGCTTGAAATCACGCATTGCTATTAAAATGATAATTAATATTAATATGTAAGATGTAAAGTGATTTTTTTTTGCACCCTTAAAATTTCATAATTTCAAAAAGTGTCCTGTCCTAACAAACCCTACATCAATGGAAAGCTTATTTCTTCACGTGTATAAATCTCAATGTATTTATGACTGCTTTTGTTGGGAGTCGATGTACTGAAAATGTATTTAAATTATCAACAAGTAGTCAAGCAATAAATCTATTCATATAGCTCTTATTTTTTCTTTTCTTGCAGATACCCGTGACCAGCAGCTCTTTCATTCATCACCATCCTGCAGACGCTCCTCAACAATACACTGAAAGCAAATATGAATAAGTGTTCCCTCAAAAAAAAAGGAACGTACAGGACATGTTCAAAAAATACATTTCCATACATGGGAAACTATACTGAAGTATATTCATGGACCAAGTATGAATATAATTTGAGGAATTTAAAAGTACATGTCAAACCTGCAGTACATTTTTACAAGAAACAGCTTAATTGAAAAACTCAATTTCTCCTTGTTTTATATAGCACACATTCATAAACATTTCTATGACTTTTGTAATATATCACTATAATATATATATATATATGTATATTTTTTTCTAGGCTGTGTGTGTGTGTGTGTATACACTTCAAATAAATCATATTGTATCAAATCTACATATTATAAATACATTATATAAGTAAATATATATTTGCTCGTCCCGCTCTGATACACATTAAAGGGATAGTTCACCCAAAAAGGAATATTCTGTCATTAATTACTCGTCTTCATGTCGTTCAAAACCCAGAAGGTCTTTATTGATCTTCAGAACACAACGGGCCTTTTACACCACTGGAACCTTTTCATAGACCCTGAACTAATGGTGGAGCTACCCACTTTTTAGCACGTTCACGGGAACTAGGAACGGTTTTAGTTCCAGGTACTCAACTAAATTAGCTCTGAACACTTCTATATGAGATATCAGATCAAACACACATAAAACACTGGCCATATAAACAGATTTAAATTTACTGGTTGTATGTAACACAAGCAGACACAAGTCATATCCAAAGCACACAAAGAGAACAGCTTTGGTTGAACATGGTGGTTTTTGAACAATTTGATGTTGTTTAGGTATTAATACCGTATGTACACGTCCAGTGCTACTGTAACATGTAACAGGTTCTAGTGCGTACTAACAATAAGATCCTTCAGGTACAAAAGTGCATCTTTTGAAAAGTTCCGTTCCAGTGACAGCTTTTGTACCTTTTTTCTGAGAGCATGGAAGCATGACATCATAAAAGAAACATTAGAATGTTCAGAGTCTGACTCAAAACCCAATCTGTTTAGTTGAACGACGATTTGCTCTGCTCGTTTAATAATAAAAACTTGATTATTTATCAAAATTCTTCATCTGGTTCTCAGCAAAAACCCAATCATGCTGATCACGAGTCTGCTGCTGATGTGGTGGTACTCCACCAGAATGAAGAAAGATTCACCCAATACAATGAAGTTGGAGGAGAACAAAGAAGGTAAGGGCCTTCTGGACATCAGGAAACACAGAAAATCAAGTGTTTTTAAAATAACTTTGTTTACCCTTTGTTGAAATGCTAAACATTAAAGCAGATACAAATTTATAAAATCCATCTTTGTTTACTTTTTAAAAGAATATATCACTGATACTTCAATAATTTTTCATTGTCACAGAATTTATTCAAAATTCATCATTAAAAATATATATTCCAGTTATATTCAATGTGCAATTAAAATCTTAAAAATAAAAAAATCAATCCTATTAACTGTTATACTTGTAAGATTGAACTAGATATAACCGTATATAACCGTATAATATTTCATGCCTTTTTCTTTTTTGCCACAGTATCTGAGACCGCCGAAGTCTCTGAGACTGCCGAAGCCTCTCAGTCTGAAGTCTCTGAGACGGCCGAAGCCCCTCAGTCTGAAGTCTGTGAGACCGCCGAAGTCTCTGAGACCGCCAAAGTCTCTCAGTCTGAAATCAGTCTGAAAGTCTCTCGGTCTGAAGTCTCTGAGACCGCCGAAGTCTCTGAGACCGCCGAAGCCTCTCAGTCTGAAGTCTCTGAGTCTCTCAGTCTGAAATCTGTGAGACCGAAGTCTCTGAGACCGACGAAGTCTCTCAGTATGAAGTCTCTGAGACCGCCGAAGTCTCTCAGTCTGAAGTCTCAGTCTGAAATCAGTCTGAAAGTCTCGGTCTGAAGTCTCTGAAGGCTCTCAGTCTGAAGTCTCTGAGACCGCGAAGTCTCTCAGTCTGAAGTCTCTGAGACCGCCGAAGTCTCTGAGGCCGACGAAGTCTCTCAGTCTGAAGTCTCTGAGACCGCCGAAGTCTCTGAGACCGACGAAGTCTCTCAGTCTGAAGTCTCTGAGACCGCCGAAGTCTCTGAGGCCGACGAAGTCTCTCAGTCTGAAGTCTCTGAGACCGCCGAAGTCTCTGAGGCCGACGAAGTCTCTCAGTCTGAAGTCTCTGAGACCGCCGAAGTCTCTGAGACCGACGAAGTCTCTCAGTCTGAAGTCTCTGAGACCGCCGAAGTCTCTGAGACTGCCGAAGCCTCTGAGACCGCCGAAGTCTCTCCTGCCGAAGCCCTTCACATTGATGAAGCCTCTCCTGCCGAAGCCTCTGAGACTGCTGGTACCTTTAGGACCGCTACTTTCTCTCAGACTGGCACTACTTCTGAGATGACACTGCCTCTGAGACTGACAGTACCTCTCAGACTGACACTGCCCCTGAAACTGATTCTGCCTGATAGACCGGCACTGTCTCTCAAACTGACACTGCCTTTTAAACTGTCACTGTCTCTGAGACCGGCACAGACTTTTAGATCAGAACTGCCTATGAAGCTAACTCTGTCTCTGAGATTGACACTCTCTCTAAAACTGGCGCTGCCTCATAGACCAGCACTGCCTCTCAGACAGACACTGCAACTCAGCCTGACACTACAACTCAGTCCGACACTGCCTCAGTCTGACTCCACCTCCAATGCTTCTCAGACTGCCATTGTCTCAGAGACAGTCATTAAAACAGAAACTGCCGCTGTCTCTGAAGCAGCTCCTGAACATCAGACTGTCTCTAAACTGCCATTGGATCTGATACAGTTACTGCTTCTCAGCCATCCACTGTCTCTAAGACTTCCCTTCCTGAAGACCTGAGCTGCATTTAACTTCCACCGTTTGTCCTACTGTCTGTGTAATGCATTTAAAAAATAAAAAAAAATACATAAATTACAAATACTTTGTACTGTTCTCTGTGGGATTGGCGCAGTGAAGTGCACAGCAGGAGCAATGCTAAGTACAATACAATAGCGTTAAAGTGATTCCACAGTGAATAGCAATGCTTTGTTATTTTATGTATATTCTTTTGAAAAGACGGTTCACGGATTTGCTTTTTATGAACACACACTCACACACACACACACAGATATACAGTTCACAGTCTGGATGAATGTTTGATTCTATAACACCAATACAGTCATAAAAATATATATCAATTATATATTTTGAAGTAATTAAACAATAGCGTGATCATTTCCATCACTGTAAGCTTTAAAAAACCCATCCATCCTATTAAAGCCCAACACAAACAGAATCAATAACTCCAGTACTTCACCAATACACTAATATTTGACGCATGAATCTGTGTTTTCTGTTCTTTTACTAATAAACTAATATTTAACCCTGGAGCACAAAAGCAAGGGTGGATCAGAATAAATCATCTTTCCACTGATGTGTGGTTTGTTGTGAATCAGACTCTATTTGTCTGAGAACTGTTTGAAAATCTGGGATCTGAGGGAGCAAAAAACATAAATACTGAGAAAACCTCCTTTAAAGTTGTCTGAACGAACTTCTCAGCATTGAATATTACTAATCAAAAATTAGGTTTTGACAAAATATCTTCATGAAACACAATCTTTACTAAATATCCTGATGCTTTTGGCATAAGAAAAATGGATGTTTAATAAATATGCATTCCATTTGTTTATTGCTTATTCTTTTATTTAATGGGCTAGCCTAAAAATCACGCATTGTATTAAATCATAATTAATAATGGATGTATATATAGTAAGTTTGAGCATGAAAGATGTGCTGATGAACTACATCAATGAAAGCTTGATCTTCACGATGTATCAAATCTCCAATGTATTTATGACTGCTTTCATTGAAATTAGATGTATATGAAAATGTATTTAAATTATCAACAAGTAGTCAGCGTAAATCTATTCATATAGCTCTTACATTTTTCTTTCTTTGAATGCCGTGACCAGCTTGTCTTTCATTTCATCACCATCCTGCAGACGCTCCTCAACAGCTGCTAAAGCAAATATGAATAAGTGTTCCTCGAAAAAATAAGGAGTGTACCAGGACATGTTCAATACGAACACCATGGGAAACTATACTGAAGTATGTTCTTTGGACCAGTATATTGATTATGGTGAGATTTAAAGTACATGTCAAACCTGCGGTACATTTTTATAAGAAACCAGCTTAATTGAAAACTCAAATTTCTCCTTGTTTTATATAGCACACATTCATAAACATTTTATTCTATGACTTTGTAATATATCACTATAATATATATATATATGTATATTTTTCTAGATGTGTGTGTGTGTGTGTATATACACAAACCAACATATCGTATCAAATCTACATATTATAATCATTATATAGTAAATATATTTGCTCGTCCCATCTGATACACATTAAGGGATAGTTCACCCAAAGAATATTCTGTCATTAATTACTCGTCTTCATGTCGTTCAAAGCCCAGGTCTTTATTGATCTTCAGGAGCACAACGAGACCTTTTGCACCACTGGGTTTTCATGAACCTGAACTAATGGGTTGGAGACTACCACTTGCCTTGCGTTCCGCGGGAGCAGGGCGGTTTTAGTTCCAGGTACTCAACCAATTAAACATGAACGCTCTCATATGAGATATCAGTTCAAACACACATAAAACATGGCCATATAAATAGTTTGCATTTTACTGGATTCAACGTGTGGCCTAAAAGCGAACATAAGTCATATCAATACAAGAGAACAGCTTTGGTTGAACATGGTGGTTTTGAACAGATGTCTTGTTTGAAGTATTTATTAATCACTGTGTACACGTCCAGTGCTACTGTAACTATCTTAACAGGTTCTGGTGTGTACTAACAATAAGATCCTTCAGGTACAAAAGTGCATCTTTTGAAGTTCTGGATTCCAGTGAGCAGCTTTTTGTACCTTTTTCACAGAGCATGAGCATGACATCATAAAAGAAACATTAAGATGTTCAGAGTCTGACTCAAACAATCTGTTTGGTTGTTCGACGATTTGTCTTCGTTAATAAAAACATGTGATTATTTATCAAAATTCTTCCATCTGGTTCTCAGCAAAAGCAATCATGCTGATCTTGGTCTGCTGATGGTGTTGCTCCACCAGAGATGAAGATTTTCAATATAATGAAGTTGGAGGAGAACAAAGAAGATGAGACCCTTGGACGTCAGTACAGAAAATCAAGTGTTTTTAAAATAACTTTGTTTACCCTTTGTTCAAATGCTAAGCTTCAGTAAGCAGATACAAATTTATAAATCCATCTTTGTTTTTTAAAAGAATATATCACTGATACTTAATAATTTTCATTGTCACAGAATTTATTAAAATTCATCATTAAATATATATTCCAGTTACATATTCAATGTGTAATTAAAATCTTAAAAATAAAATCAATCCTATTAACTGTTATGCTAACTCTAGATTGGAACTAGATATAACAGTGCCTGCTGCATTATATTTCCTTTTCTGCCTGACCATCTGAGATGCAGGGTACAGGACTGCCGAAGCACCTCTCAGTCTGAAGTCTCTGAGGCAGTGGCCTCAGTCTGAAGTCTGTGAGACCGCCAGTCTACGGACCTCAAAAGTCTCTCAGTCTCAAATCAGTGTGAGTCTCTGGTCTGAGGTCTCTGAGACCGCCCGAGAAGTCTCTGGTGCGGCCTCTCAGTCTGAAGTCCTCTGAGACCGCGAGGAAGTCATGCTCGGTCTGGAAATCTGTCGAGACCGCCGGAAGTCTGAGACCCGGCGAAGTCTCTCAGTATGGAAGTCTGGGATTCGTGAAGTCTCTGGGGACCGCCAGAAGTCTCAGTCTGAAATCAGTCTGAAAGTCTCTCAGTCTCAGGTCTCTGAACCGACAGAGAGATCTCTCAGTCTGAAGTCTCTGAGACATAAAGTCATCAGGGCCCGGCCAATCTCTCATTCTGAAGTCTCTGAGACACTTGAAGTCTCTGAGGCCAGCGGTCAGTGCAAGTCCTCTGAGACCGCCGAGTCTGCGGACCGGCGAAGTGTCTCTCAGTCTGAAGTCTGAGACACTTGAAGTCTCTGAGGCCCGGCGAAGTCTCTCAGTCTGAAGTCTCCTGAGACCGCCAGTCTCGGGTGGCGAAGTCTCTCAGTCTGAAGTCTGAGACACGCCGAAGTCTCTGGGTGCGGCTTCTCTGGTTCCTTGAAAATCTCTCCCTGCCAGCCCTTCACGTGGTGAGCCTCCTGCCAGGCCTCTGAGACTGCTGGTACCTTTGGGGACACCTTCACTTTCTCTCAATTTGCACTACTTCTGAGGTGTTGCTCCTCTGGGACGGCATTTTCTCTCAGACTGACACCACTGAAGCTGATTCTGCCTGATAGACTGGCTGTCTCTCAAACTGACACTGCCTTTTAAACCTGTCTGCTGTCTCTGAGACACGGCGTACAGACTTTTAGATCAGAACTATACTATATTGCTCTGTCTCAAGTTGTTGCTCTCTAAAACTGAGTGCCTCATAGACCAACACTGCCTCTCAGACAGACGCCTGCAACTCAGCCACATTTACAACTCAGTCTGACTGCATCAGTCTGACTCCACACTCCAGCGCTTCTCAGATGCCATTGTCTCAGAGACAGTCATTAAAGCAGAAACTGCCGTGTCTCTGCTGCAGCTCTGAACATCAGACTGTCTCACAAACTGCCAGTGGATCTAGATACGGTTACTTTGCTTCTCCATCCATCCCTTTGTCTCTAAGACTTCCCTTCCTGAAGACCTGAGCTGCGGTTAACCTTCCATAGTTTGTCCTACTGTCTGTAGCAATGCATTTAAAATAAAAAAAATCGTAAGTACAAATGCCTTTGTGCTGTTCTGCTCGCATGGGATTAGGCGCGGTAAAGTGCACAGCAGGAGCAATGCTAAGTACAATACAATAGCGTTAAAAGTGATTCCACAATCAGATAACCAATGCTTTGTTTATTTTATGTATATTCTTTTGAAAAAACGGTTCAGATTTGCTTTATGAACACACACTCCACACACACACAGATATACAGTTCACAGTCTACGGATGAATGTTTGATTCTGCTTAACACCAATACAGTCATAAAAGTATATATCAATTATATATTTTAGATAATTAAGCTGTAGCGTGATCATTCCATCATAACTTTAAAAAACCCATCCATCCTATTAAAGCCCAACACAAACAGAATCATGTCCATTACTTCACCAATACACTAATATTTGTACTTTACATGAATCTGTGTTTTCTGTTCTTTGCTAATAAACTAATATTTAACCATGGAGCACAAAAAGCAAAGGGTGGATCCAGAATAATCATCTTTCTCACTGATGTGTGGTTGTTTGTGAATCAGACTTTCTATTTGTCTGAGAACTGTTTGAAAATCTCTGGGATCTGAGGGCAAAAAGCTTGTATAATGCTGAAAACCCATCTGTAAAGTTGTCTGAACGAACTTCTCCTTTTTTTGTGCATTGAGATACTTGCTAATCAAAGACAAGTTTGAGCAAAAATATCTTCATGAAACACAATCTTTACTAAATATCCTGATGCTTTTGGCATAAAGAAAAATGACAATTTTGGTAAACCATGTATTGTTGTTGTTATACCTAAACATAACATTTGTGAGCTGCTTGAAAATCACGCATTGCTATTAAAGTCATAAGTGTAACAGTAAGATGTAAAGTGCCACAGACTGAAAATCAATGTTACCCATTCAAGTTCATATTACTAGATTTCTCTTCATTTCTGTTAATATCATTATATACCTTATATGTGTATGTATATATATATATATACACATACACATATATATATATATATATATATAGTCTTATGTATATATATATATATATATATATATATATATATATATCTATACATATATATATATATATATATATATGATCTTATGTATATATATATGTATGCTATACATATACATATATATATAGTCTTATGTATATATATATGTATATGCATATACATATATATATATATATATATATATAATTATGTATATATATATATATATATATATATACATATACATATATATATCATACATATACATATACACATATATAAATAAAAATATTATAATAACATAAATAAAATAGCCAGCAACATAAAATTAAGCATATAAAAAAATTCATTAATTTTAATCGATAAAAATACTATTTTAGAAAAATATATTTTATTAGAGTATATTGTATATAATTATACATGTTTATATTTTAATGAAGAATTTATAATTATTACATAATAAGATATTCAAAACCTTATGTATCCATGTTTTTGAATTATAATTAATATTTATATATTGTTTATAATTCAAAGCCCCATATTACTTTATAGTTCAGCTAGTTCCTTTATTGATTTATGACAAACAAAAAATGTGGTAAGCTGCGTGAGTTTATTTCATTAAAATGTTATGATTTAGCATTTTTTAGTACAGTATTCTCTATCACTTACTGCTGTCTTCTTGTTTTTTTGATCACACACACACACTCTCCAGTGTGTGTACTACCTCCTATAATCGCACACTCTCTACAGACACACTACACACACTTCTCTCTCTCTCTCTCACACACACACACACACACACTCTCTCTCACACACACACTCTCTCACACACACACACTCTCTCACACACACACACACACACTCTCTCTTTACACTCTCTCTCACATACACACTTTCTCTCTACAAACACACACACACACTCTCTCTCTCTCACACACTCTCTCTCTCCTCTGCAATTTCTATTTTTCTGCCATCTCTCTCTCACCCCACTACCTCTCTCTCTCTCCTATACACACACACCTCTCTCACATACACACACACTCTCACACACACACACACTCTCTCTCCTGGCTCACACACACTCTCTCTCTCTCTCCTGCCTCTCTCTCTCTCACACCTCTCTCTCTCTCTCTCTGCCTCTCTTTCTCTCTCTCACACACCTCTCTCTCTCTCTCTCTCACCACACTCTCTCTCTCTCACACACCTCTCTCTCTCTCTACACACTCTCTCTCTCTCTCACACTCTCTCTCTCTCCTCTCTCTCTCCTCTCTCTCTCTCCTCTCTCTCTCTCTCCTCTCTCTCTCTCTCCTCTCTCTCTCTCTCTCTCCTCTCTCTCTATACTCTCTCTCTCTCTACAATTTCTATTTATACCACTCTCTCTCTCACACACCTCTCTCTCACACATCTCTATCTCCACACACACACTCTCTACACACACTCTCTCACACACACACTCTCTCCTCTACTCTACCTACAACACACTGTTCTACAACACACACACACTCTCTCTCTGTGCACACTCTCTCTCTCACACCTCCTCTCTCTCTCACACACTCTCTCTCTACAGAATTTCCTATGGCTTTGCTCTCTCTCTCACACACTCTCTCTCTCACACACCTCTCTCTCTCACACACTCTCTGCACACTCTCACACACACACCTCTCTCACACACCACCTCTCTCCACCACCTCTCTCCACACACACTCTCTCACACACACCTCCTCTCACACCTCTCTCTCTCTCTCTCTCTTTACACACACCTTTCTCTCTCACAAACACACTTTCTCTCTCTGGCCACACACCACAACTCTCTCTCTCACACACACACTTTATATCTTTGCCCTCTCTCTACACTCTCTCGCTCACTCCACGTGTTCCACTCTGCTCTACTCTAAACTCACTCACTCTCTCTCACCTGCTCACTTTCTCACCCTCTCTCTCACACACACCACCTCTCGCTCACACACTCACCTCTCATACACTCTCGCTCTTTATATTCACTCTGCTCACAGACCTTGCTCATGCACGCTCACACTCACGCTGTGATCTCGTGAGCACCAGTGGCGGTCTCTGTCTTAATGCGCGAGATGCGGTAACGCTTCCCTCTGTGCAGCAACAGCTCCACCAGCTGGGCGTGCGCTCCTCTGACCTCGTGCGAACCAGTGAACACGCGATTTATTGTGAATTTCACAAATTGCTCCGCTCCTGATGATCACAGCAACGATATTATAACCACGGATGTCAGCATAACAAATGCATTTACGACGAATAAATAAAGATTTGATCAATCTATATAACGACACTTAAAAAGCGCACCTCGAGCAAAATAGTGGCTATCTCCAGATTTCCTTCGAACCAAGCAAAAAGTCGGCGGTAAATGATGCTGATCTTTCTTGTTCAGTTGTATTACACTCCAGCAGAGCGACACACCTGTAACACACAAACACACAGGATTATAAACCATCTTTCTTAGATTATATCAAAACAGAGCTGCCTGAGTGCTGGGCAAAAGTCAAAATGCCTAGAAAATTCCATTAAATTTTGTATTTAATATGATACATTATTCAGGTATATTTAATTTGAATGTGATACAATCAGTAAACACTAATAATGTGATTAATAATTTATTAATCACACTTTTTTTATACACTTTATAATGTGTCTAAATTTGTTTAATCTTCAGTGTTAAAACAACAAAAAGACAGTATAGCGTTATTTTATTTATTTTTATTACTGAAGGAAATTGAAAGTGCAGCAGAACTAACAGAATAATTGAGAGTTCCTGAAAACACATCCTTGAAAGCAGCTGGTATGTCAGAGCCCGTGTGTATAAAACTTCTCCAATTTCTTATTTGCAAGTGAGGTTATCTGAAGTGGAACTACTATAAAACTAGCAATTTTTAGTGATCTGTGACTTATTCTTCGCGACTGGTGACACTTAAGTGCTGTGAACTAAGACACAATGATATCTCGACCAGCCCTGCGAGCCTCTAAGCAATAGCCAGTTGCTTCCAGTTCATGAAATCCCACAGCAGCACAACTACCAATCATTTAATGTAACTATGCTGAAAAAATTGTTTTTATATTAATTCCTCTCTGGGTTGCAATTTACAGTTGAGCATTAATGACTCCAACAACTCTAGGAAAGTAACAATTCTCATAAAGTGGCTTTTTATGGTACATGGTTTGACGGTCAGTTGTGGATCAGCTGTCCTGGCCTGGGAATTAAATCTTCCCCATAATTAAAAAATAGCTAAGATTTTCTAAACATCGCATCACTTCTGGCCTCTGTGGGTATATAATATGCAAGTCTCTCTCAAGTTCTGTAAAGAAACTGCATTTAGTATGAAATGGCACTGTGTGAGAGCACCTGTGTTGGCTGTTCTGTGGCGAGGTGAGCAGTGCTACGGTATTTGCGGGCGTTGATGTTGGCACCGTGGCGGTGAAGAGAACACCAAAGCTGTGTGTCCGTGCTGCCCGCCACATGGGCTTGAGTAAACCGTCAGCACTGCTGTTGTTCACAACAACACGTCGGCTGCAGGTAGGCTGCTCTAAACACACACACACGAACACACACGCACACGCAGTACAGTTATTCTAAATTCAGAACTTGCATTGTCACACATGGCTCTCCAAGAGTGTAAGAGTGGATAGGCTAACACAAGCATTTGTATAATGTAATAAAAAAACCTAATAGTTAATGTTTGCAGTTTATTATTCATTCTTGATAATTTGCATAAATGTATAAAAGTGTTCAGACCTTCACCAATGCAGGTTCACAGCTGGGACACTGACTTTACAGGATGAGCTAGCACCTCTGTCTTAGCACAGCACGGACTCTTCTCATCCTCCGGCTCCTCATCAGCCAATCAAAGATGCGCACTAACACACACACACACACACATTATTGTTATTGTGTGCGTCCAGATTAAAGCAGACAGAGTCCTCTTTAAGGTTATGAAATGAGCTCACTACATCTGCACATCTCCATCAGCCATGACTCTCAACAACTTCTCCACCTGTTCACCAAAACACTAGAAGACAGAGAAAACAAAACAGTCGAGTTTGCTAGTAAAAATCATCAGCTGTCAGTAATCATATGATGATAAAATAACCATTTGACTTTCATTTCTTACATTAATAGTTTAACAACATTTTATCCATAGCGACTTACAATTAAGACCTGAGGCAGAATTAAAACCAACAAGGCTTTACCTACAATGGCCTGCTACTGATAGTCAGCTATAGCCTGTTGATCTCATCCACGTCTTGTAGGGTAAGAGTGCAATGCTCACGGTCTGTCCTCAGATTGCTTTCTGTACACTCTTTGTGTCGGGGCGTTCGGTCTCTGGCGGCCGTGGCCTCAACACTCAGTGGTATGCTGGACATAGATGAGCACCTGCTGCTGATCAGGCGGCTGAGAAATGACTCGGAGAACTGAAAGCATGAAATGGACACTGTCAATTTTTCTCTTCAAAGATTCTCAGACCAGCGCCAAACCATCGATACTGTTATTTATATTCTCTGTTGCTCAGGGCGTTTCTGCAGCCATACTGCCAGGCAGATCAGCAGTCGAGAGCATGGGTGAGTGTAAAACCTCCCACTTTAAATGGCGGACAAAGTTTGGGAGCCGGTCTACGAAATGAATCAACTTTTCGAACATTTTAAACCACCTCGAATCCACTCTCTTTTACTGGAGTCATTGTGTCTCGCTCCAACGACAGAATACAAAATGGCGAGAGATAATGCAGCGTCATTCACAAAATAATTCCTGCTGGCGGTAAGCGGATATGACTGTATTGTGAATGCCGTTAACAGCAGGTTGGCGCATTGTAAGGTCTGCGGCTTTGTTGTGGATGGTCGGTCTCCGTTCTCCAGGAGCACCTCACGCGATGCCTGCGTAACCCCAGCGGCGGCGATGTGCAGCGGCGTGTCTCATATCGTTCTGAGCGTTCAGCCGGCAGGGTGGGTCGAGAAGTACAGCAGCGTAACTCACACTGAGACACACATTGAGAACTGGACTGAGACCAAATTACCGTTTTAACGGTTAAGTCCAGCAATGCAAACAGACTTCGTGAGCTTCGGTCGGACTCAAATGATAAACCATGAGCTAGCATTTAAAAGAAATTTATGTGTCATTCTATTAGTTGTTCAATCATGAACCGTTCATCTTCAGAATGCAAATTAACGTATTTTCCCAGTTAAATCAGAGAACCTCTGGCCCTCCATTGACACAACAACACAAATTAAATAATCCAGGTCTGTTCCCTAGCACTTGCAAAACCTTGGTTATTCACTTACGTCATCCTGTTTACCAATATATTTAACATGTTTCTGAATATGCGTTGTGCGTGGCTCTCCAATCTTAACGTGTTCGAAGATGAACCAAAGGTCTTCTGGCGTTTAGGTGAATAACCCTTTTAAAGAAGATCGAGTCGGAACTAATGATTTACAATTCCACATACTGCGAATTCATTTATAAACAAAGCTGGTACCATGGGATTTTAAAGAAAGACTTAGATCTTCATGCCGTACATGCAGGCCAGGTGTAGAGAGGTGTTTCCATTGTTGTCCTGAGCATCCGTGTTGCCTTATAATGCCAACAGCAGCAGCTTCTGAAGGCGATAGATTCATTTAGATGCAGCGAGGAGAAAAATACGAATCTAGTGATGTCGAGGATATTAAGCGAGCTGCAGTTTGTAACAAGATCTACAACGGCCTCAGTTCAGCTGGCGGTTAAATCAGTGTTGATGACCCCTGGAAACCCTTCTGGCAGAGGTGCAGCGGTGTGAGGGCATGATAATCGGTGGCGTTACCACAATCGCGATACCAGCACATCAATCAGCGAGGACCCGGCCTGGTGCGGAAAGCAAACCCTTATTCATCCACTCTGGCAAGCTGCAGGTTCGTGTGGTAGCATTTGGCTCCAATAAGTGAACAAACCCAAACTAAACTAAACTAAGATAAGTTAAGTAAAGCTCACCACAAATAGCATGCTGATGTGAGGGTATAGCCTCGGTCTGTCCAGAAGAATGATTGACTATGGATGGTCAGTTTAACCTCCCTAAGCGAAGAAAATAATATTAGAATTAAAATGTTTCGAAACTCAACTTATTAACTCTGGGAGTTGGACAATGAGCCTCTATTCACAAAAAAAAAGTGGAGTGTTCCTTTAATAAATATCGAGGAAAGTGGACTCCGTTTAAAGCATGCTTTCTAATATATGGTTTGATATCATCCCAACACACCACTGTTATTACTGCCAAACTGGTCTGATGTAAAGTTAAAGAAGGAGCACAGTGGCCTAAATAATGCATTTCTACCGTTTCCAGATCGTTTTATTTATTTGTCAACAGGTAAGTGGGTTAAATTAAAAACTCACGGCATGGACCACTTTATCCACTAGTATCCAATCAAAATCCAATCGTTTAGTGTGTTTGTATGTTCTCACATTAGAAATTTGCATCAGTATTATTTGTAATTTTGTATTACTATCTTTTTTTTTATTATTATTATGTATCATTCCTCACTTCAACCTAACTATCCAGTAAAGCAATACGAATCCTTACTTGTATAACATCAGCAAATGTGTTTGCAATTTAATGTTAACACAGTAGGTACACTATTACTTAACAAATCATTGTCCTATTAATAAATACAACCACTCCTGAATACCTTATACGCAACATAAACCGTGGGAACCAGTTCAAAAGCTCCCCTCTGTGTGTAACGCGTGGATGATGTAGCAGGCTCCACTGACCCTGAGATGTGTCGGTCCTGAGCGTCCCCTGGGAACACAGCGGATGACATAACTTCCTCCGTCCTCCTCGTTCTCCTCTCCGCTCAGCAAACGCTTCACCTCCCAGCCTCGTTTCCTCCAAGGTGTGCTTTGTCCACACACGTTCCGGCTTTTTCCTGTGGTGTTCTGCAGGAAGTGGGCGGCAAAGTCGAATCTGGTTGCGCGCTGGGGCAGGCGGGCGTTATCACGGTCTCTCCAAACAGCTTCTGGTCTATAGGTGTAGCATTCTGGGACCCAGCAGGTCACCTTCTTGTCTGAGGACAGTCGATCTCCGACCCCTCGCGGACCTGCGGCCATGTGTCAGTTCACGATTATGTTGAATGCATGAGGATATTAGAAATCACTGGGGCGTTTCTCATATTACAGTTCACAAAAGGCCCTTATTTACAGTGGGAAAGCATACCACTTACATCTTATAAAACAAAGCAGACTGTAGTTGGCTTTAAAAAAAGGTTCTGAGTTCAATTCTGGGGATTAAACTGCCGTTCTTTGTATTTACATAGTTTTATCACCGTGTATCTATTATACATATTATGAAACATTTAGTATAATAATAATAATAATAATAATAATATGACAGGATAAAAAATGTAATTACCATATATATATATATATATATATATATATATATATACAAGAGAGATAATATCTCACTATATAGTTTTAATGCTTCTTGATAGATATTTAGCTGATTGTTGTTTTTATTCACTGGTATCATTGGACTACATTGGGCAACTGCCTGTGTTGAGATAAGTTCCAAATGGATAATTACTAAATAGATAAATAACTTTACTATTATAAATCACAACTGCATCACAGTGGCATAATATATTGTATGTAGATGTATCCTGCGGTTATGCATGTAAATAATGTTTTGACATATTAAACAAACAAAAAAACAGTGAACACATTGTTTGAAGTAATCAAAAGCGGATTAATGATATGGATTAACTATATGAAACCATATCAATATATACATTTTCTGTCTATATCTTGAATAATCGATCTGTTCTAAATGTATTTTAATAGACTGATCACTGCGGTGAAAAAGACACTTCTCAGTACGCACACAAACTAGTCTAGGTATATGTAACATGCATGTGTCACTGTATTACTCAGTCTGTCGCTACAGCGTTGGCTTCTAATGCGATATTCGCAGACAATATAAGCGCACCTACTGAGTGTGCGGAAACTCTCGCAAGAGCATGGCTAACCTGACTTGTTTTTATGACGTGCACTTAAATGGTTGAAATTGTTTTCAAACCACTGGTGTAAAAATGCATGTAGCGATAAAGTTTCATGGAGTCCAATTTCATTGGACGATGATCCAAAGTCTACAACATGGCTGCCAGTTTTTGGGTGAACTATCCCTTTAAGAAATATGGAAATCTGGTTTGTGTGTCTCCTGCTATATTATTCACCCCTACTTGTATTGTGATTAAGAGCAGTGTGCATTCTGCTAAGCTACTCTTCGCCATTTTGGGTGATTTGATCGATTAGTTTTATTTTAAGCTATCCTTGTCCACAGTGTAATTTTATATTATATACAAGTACTGAGTTATGTTATTTCCTATTTGATTTGGGCTGGATTTAAGTTTAGTTACTTATAGCCATTTTATGAATAATTGTACGTTATTATACTAACAATACATCTTACACTTGAAAACAATTATTGCTGTGGTTTCTTGTAACCTATAGTTGCTGAGGTTGTTGGACTGTCATCACGGCGAGAACCTGAACCAGGCATTGACCGTCTCAAGCGCACGTCTCTTACCAGGCGCTCTGGGTCAGAGTTTCTGATATTGATGTACTCACGTGACCTCGAGCCAGTGGTAATGCTCAATATGTACTCGACTTCACCGAGCGGAAGTTCTTGATGTAGCTCAGATTCGCCATCTGGAGAAAACCATTATTAGTACTCAAAAAAAAAAAGACGGTCCTGGTGTTTCACGATAAACGACTCACCAGTTAGGGATTTCCGTCTTGATAGCGGGTGAGAAATGACTAACAGGAGATGATGCGGCACACTGAACTTCTCGTGCTCACTGCTGAAAGACGAAGGCGAGTTAACGCGCGATGACCCGGGAATCCGCCGCGATCCTGATGCTTTCATAAGCGGTCGTATAGGCAGCTTCATGGGTAAGCAGGTGCTGGATTTGAGAATCGCGATTTGTTCGAAAACAAATGCTTACTTTGTATGCACTGTTATATTCTCCTTCATAATAATAATATTTTGATACGTTATAACCAAAAGAGTTCCCCCCAGTTTTCTGTCAAGAAGATAGCCTTTAGGAGTAACCGATTATTATTGTGTAACAACGATTATCATTCATATTAAATTAATGTAATGCTGGATAGTAAAGAGGCACGTAATATAGGCTGAAGAAAAGCATAAGCAACGCAAAATGAACGAACCTCTTGTTCCGGACGTAGCGGGTTTCTGTGCCTTGTTTTTGTCAAAATTGCATAAATGACTAAACAAGCTGTTTGACAAACAGGCGTTGGGAAAACCATTCACTCCTGAAGTTTACATAAACTGGCGGCGTTGTTGTTGTGCTGAGGCTCACCTCCACGCGGCGAAGCACAGAGGACTAACTGTTGAAGGGCAGTGTGCGCTGGCTATCCAGTGGGCGGTCGGTTGCTGAAGAGACATTCGGGCGAACACACACACACTGCACCGCGATAGGGTTTATGGCCACAACACCTGTATCTACGCCGTCTGGTTGACTTCATGATGGTTAAAATAACCTTCCTCACGCGAAACGGTTCTGCCTGAGGGGCGTGCAACTGTTCAGCTGACTCAACTCCCGCTTATACGAGGAATGTGTAATGCTACGCGAGGAGAAGGGAGACAGATGAAATCACATAACTTGCCGTCTGCACGTTCTTTTCTTCTTCGGCGTTGATGTAAAGCTCCAGGAAGCTTCTCGAGCGTCTCACCTGAACTCAGGCTTCGCCGAGCTCTGCTGCAGGTCTGTGGGAGGCGTCAATGCGTTTGTTGACGCCGCGTCTGTCAAGACAAACAGGATCAATTAATAAAGACATAATTATTTACAGCAGCTATGAAGGCATTCACGATATTTCCAAGCGTGTTACCGTGAATAAAACAAATGTAAATTCATTGTAAATCAGTACCGGCTCGCTTCAGGGTCACGACAACAAAAAGTAGCTAGTGGATGCCATGATGGATGTGCATCTGAAACGGAGGAAAGAATCATTTTTAAAAAGTTCAGGCGTTTAAAAGATAAAGTGGTGTATTTTTAACGACACTCCACTGCTTGTTTGAAACAGGGTCATCTGTATCTCTGTCTGGCAAAATCTTCCCTACCAAATGAGACATTTCACTTAAGCTTCAGTAAAATCAGTTTGTTGTTTTCAGAAGTATATAAAATGTCAGTTCATACCAGGCGAGAGTCTCAACAGCAACTGAGGAACATTTTTGTGTAAAGAGGTATTTACAGAGTCCTGAAAATTGGGTGAAAAAACACATCAATAATAAAAATGACATTATATATGCATATATGTAACACTTTGTATTTATAGGATATGTGATTAATCAGCGATAGTGTTTGACATACTGATTTCACGAATAATAGTTGCAGTGAACAACTTCTCTGTCATAGTCTGTATGTAACTCTTATTTGTGGATTGAAGAAAAAATGAAGTGATGTGAAGAGTTTCGTCTCATATTTGATATCGAAGGCCCTTCCTCTCACTTGTTCCTTAAGGAGTGGCAAAAAGCTGGCCCGCGAACATCCCGGTTGCTGGCGTGGCTGTTAAGAAAATTCCTCACATCCTCGTGTTCTTCGGGCAATGCTGGAGCAGAAAGCTTGATTGCTCCTTTCAGTCTGCAAAAGGGAATCAGAAATCTAAGACATCGGTGGCGCAAACCATACATTTGTCATTCTGCACACAACAACCGGGCATGCAACAAGATGTCCAATAAATCACACTAAACCTTTCAATCTGACTATCAAATTACCAGAGCTGTGTTAGCGCGTCAAGGGTGATGCGATGCACAGTATGCTGTAGGCCTGCTCCTTCTCGTTGTGACGTCTCTTCAAACAGGGCGGGGATGAGCGGGATTGGGAACCCTACTTGCAGACTATAGTTGTGTCTATGGACACTTCCTGAAGACACAGCGTCAGAATTCAATTCTGATGATTGAACTTCCGCGAGATTATATGTGAGTTTTCCATACCTTTCCGTCTAGCGTCTGGTGGCCCTGTTAGAAGCGGGCTGAGCGCGTATCCATCGAACTGAGATACTGATAAAAAGCCGCTGGCAAACTTCACAACACGCTGAATCCTAAGCGAGCGTCGCTGTGTACAGCCTACCAAAGCCAGCTGCGCTGCAGGATGAGGACCATTGTTAGTCTTTGAAAAACAAAATCGAGCTTTCTGACCCTGCGGTAATGCAACTGAAATGATCTAGGACTAGAAACGTAGTAAAAACACTGTTAAAACAGGCCCGCGTGTTGATGGCTCAACTGTAAACTTAGAATATATGCAGAATAGCGCTTTGGCGGGCGTATGGATTAATGTAGCAACAAATATGCATTTGAGCAGTACATTTTTGGATTTATTTCCAGGTTTTACAAACTGATCTACGAGTTTACTGCTGATTCGATAAATGGTCATGTTCGTCAGGGTAGTTCAATTTGGGACACAGTGGGTTCATTCAGTAGATACATTGTTTTGCTTTAATAATTGCAACTGTTCAGCTGACATTGTACCGTTCCAGAATACTTTCAGTAGACAGAAGCTCTGTGTGATCCAGACCTGTACAGAGAGTTCGACTGAAAAGAAGAGTCTCCCCAGCTATGGTTCATTCATGTGAAGCCTACCTGACTAAAGTCTCTATTCGAATTGACAATTTTGCACTTATTCTAACGAGCAGTTTATGGGAATTAAGTTCTGTTATTAATTACTTGACATATGACATAAGCTGTATATTTTGCTCTATCCTCGTTCGTCTGTTTTTCATTGAGACCTTACATTGTGAGCGTGGCTTGTATCTATCATCTATGATTCAGGTTATATTCTAAAAATATATAGTGTTATTTGTTAAGCCCGTCAATCTGCTTCGGAGACGCGTGTTAACGTCATAAATATGAGTTAGTTTTTATGATGGATATATCCCATTCCTATCATGGATATATCCTGTTTCCTCAGCGTTACTAAAGCTCGGAGAAGAGCCAAGGATATATCTTTAAAAAAACTCTGACTGTTAGATCTGAAGAAAGTCTTACACATACACCCTAAGATGGATTGACCGGGTGAGTAAAAATGAAATTAATTTTTCAGCATGATTACAGTATTAAAGACTTCCACGTGCTTGGCGAAAATTGGAAAAAATATGGATCCCTATGGGCTATTCACACCATCTGATCCTACAAAAAGGCTAAGATTTTCTGTAAAGTTTAGCGCCCGTTTCAGTTTTAGTTAAGTAAATCCCACAAGCATAATGCGGCTTTCATCACTCGGTCAACAAAGCGTCTTCCATTTCCCTAACATAAAACAATCAGTTCTTACCTGGCGAAAATCTCTTTCTGACCACATGAACAGACCCGCGGTCCACGCGAAGGAATACATGACTAATTATCGCTCCAAATAAATCCGTTCCAGCGTTTCGTTAGTAAACAACAAACACCACTGGCTTCTGCTCCTTCAGCCTGTGAGCGAGCAGCGATTCGCGGCATTGCCGTTGGCGCCTCGCTCGTAAAAATACCAAGCGAAATGTGGCGAACTCCGCGACGCCACGGGCTCCGCCGCCTGCTGCACAGATCCGGTCTGTGTTTTGCCAGGGCCTGGTAAGGGTTCTTCAGGGCGTCATCGCCTGCAGCTGTATGTGTCCGCACTCCAGCTCCTTCACGGAACAAAAGGGAAACGTGTGAGAAAGACCTTATATAGTCACGGTGAAAAGAGGTGCAAACATGTCCAAGGCGTGGGGGTTCGAACAAAGTGGATTAGCATTACTAACACGTTTTGCCCAGCTTACGTTTTCTCTCCTGATTCGTGTTGAACATTTGTTTTTCATTATAACCTCTTTATATAGTAAACAAGGTTTGCCGTCAAACAAGACTTTATGATGTCTTTACACTTACGAATATTATTTATTCCCAGTATTATGTAATAATACATTTATTTTATATGGGAAGCCTTTAAGTTGCTTTCTCAAAAGCGATGTAGGCCGAATGAATATTTAGAACATCAATGTGGTGCAATAAAAACTTTATAATAATTAAAAGAACCAGCACAGACATTTCTTCTTTCTAACTTTGTATATGTATTATTCATTAATATTTGTGTTAGGTGTGCAATCTTCATCGAAACCCCGTTTCTACCAAAAGCTGCTTCTTCTCACAACTGTATCTCATTCACATAAATAATTTACTAGTTTTTAATGCTCATAAACTGAGACATAAAATGCGACACAAGTCATTGTACTATAAAGTCAGCATTACCATAAAATAATCTCACAATTCTGTTACTCTTTTCTCAGGACTGTAAGATATAAACTTGCAAGTGTTATGGATTCTTTATGGGAAAAATATTTCTTACAACTGCAACTTTACCATCTCATAATTAAGATTTCTACTTTTAGTCACATGATCAGAGCTGCTGTTTCCGCGCCCCCAAAAAAACATGGCGACTAGTCGCAATACTTTGTTTTCTCTGCAAACAAACGAAAGTTCGAAAGGGAAAAAATGATCTCTTTTTCACCATGCAACCCCCATCAGATGAATTTCAGCGACTCATTGAGAACTTGAAAATGAATCAACTTCAAAACGCACGAACCAACGTGCGTCGCGCGACCGTATCCACGTAAATATCGCGGGAACTGGCATACGAGGAAATAGCGCTCTGCAATGGACTTGATTCCAGACTAACGATGAGGAAGAAGAAAGCCTGTAACTGAAGTTTCCATTTTTTCGCTCAGCAGTTTGTATTTTTGAGCTAGGCTTGGGTCAGCATCTCACTGCGGAAATTCCCCGCTACGTTCAATTAGGAAATAAACACAAGCTCTCATTCTGCTCCTTCCTTAAAAACATCCTTCTAAACAAAAGACTGTGAGCTTAATATCCACAAAACCTGTTAGGAACAGTTTGGTATGTGTATCCATAAAATTTGAAGACCAAAGAAGAGCATTTACTAAACTTAACCTATGAACTTTGGTTTTAACCAAACCAAATGAACAAAAACTCAACCTGTGGCGAGTTGCAATGGACTTACTCGCGTATTTATGGTGGTTAAAGAAAGTTTGCGACATAGAATAACTTCATCTTTAAACCCTTGGAAATGACGGATAAGGAAGAGGAGAGCCGTGATGGAAACTAGGGTGTCAGGCGAGAGATTAAAGAATCACATGTAGTGCGTCTGAGAGGTCAAGGTGAGTCTGATAATATTCCAGTCCCGAATACTCACCCTCATTCTGGGAATCATGGGAAGGTTTTCTGAATGACTGTCTGCTGAAACCCTGAAGAATCACGAGAATCTGCCTGTGAGTCTGCTCCTCCAGGCGTAACAAACTGGTTTTGAGGAACCAGACTGCGTGTGATCTCGCGAGATTCAGCTGACCCGTGTTTCGGTCAACACTGAACTGGGATGCGGATCAGGTATACCGAAAACACTGGCAATAAATAGGTGGCGATGTAAAGCTTGATCAAGCTATTACCTTGACCTTTTCCAGACTACAAATGATCCAAACCATTTATTTCGTTAAAATGATAAATTGGCGTCATATAGTTTTACCAGTTAACAATTTCAATCAACAGACATTTGGCTGGACTGCAACCAGCAATATTGTTAAACAAATACATATTTATTTATTTGCAATTTTAGGTAAAATATGAAATTGTCAATGGTTTCAATGTTTTAGCATTCCTCATGTTGTTTCAACAAAACGCTGATTTCCTTTGGTCTGTATAAGAATCGTTTTGAAAAAAAGTTTTACCCAAGGTTTCTAATAAAGGCTTAAACCTGGTCCTAGGCTAAATGTAAATCTGAGCTGTTTCAACAGAAAAATGACCATACTGACCTTAAATAGACCAAGCGTCTTTGTTTGTCTCAAGAACTAATTTTTTCCTAAGCATAGGTATAAAAAATAACCAACGTCCCAAATGAACAATGGCCTAATCCTGGTTTAAGCTAAACCCTGTCTGATTCTGACCTCGGTGATTTGTCCACAGAAACCCGACTGTAACGTTCTGGAGAGTGTCCTGTGGTGACACATGGAGTGAACAGATGAAATTATTTTCATGTCTGATGAACCATGCCTTTAACATAGACAGCTATCATTGTGTGAACCTAAAGGCATTGCATATTTTTGGTTCTAACTAAATAGGGTTGCTCTGCTGTAAAACGGCAGGCTGCAAACTCAAAAATATCAGGTGATGGATGTTTCAGTTCACAACAATCACGTGCCCGTTGCAAATCAATACGACTATTAAAACACTTATGTTCGTATAGCTCAATCATAAATACTGTATTCATTATGAACATAATAGCGTTAAGAATACATACCCAAGTATATACATAACATGTAACTGTGAAAAAAATAACTGTCATAAGACTCAAATATAATGCGAAATAAGAACTAATTTTAGTACCTACTTGTGCATATTTATGTATATAACAGATTCAGTCTGAAATCCTCATCTGAGAACGCTACCGTCACACATATAATTAATATTTTAATACAACGCCTAATTAAACATGCTCTATTTCATGTCAAACCTTGAAATAACCAGCTAACAACCATACATAACACACACCGCGCGCGATAAATGATGGAGGGCGAATATTTCGTTTATTTCGCGATCCCTTTGTTTCCATACGCACCGTCAACGACGGGATATAAACAATTACAACGTGAAGCGCGCACATTAAGGCCGTTTTCCGTCGGTGCCGAGATTGCTGGTGCTAACAGCCGTAAGACAACGGGACTTATTAACCACACACCAGATTTAACCTAACGCCATCGCGAGAGAGAAAGGAGGTCAGACTTCCTCATATAATTATGTACCAGGGTGGTAAAAAGTAGCCAAACTGAACATTGCTGGGTTGTCGCCGAACATGAAAACATTTCGAACAACTTATCGTCGGCAACACAAACCGGTGACTAAGCAAATGAGCTCGACCAATCGGGGACGAACTCGGTGACGCATTGGCCAATCGCAAAGCGCCTTTTCTCGGTTTGCCGGCGTGACACAGGAAAGCGCGTCTTGCCGGGCTGTGATAAATCTTTTAAAAGTATTTTTAGCTTGACAGCTGCTGCCTCAGAAAAAACGGCCGAATAAATAAATAGACAGTTGGGGAAGCTACTCGCATTGTGGCACAAAACGTACACAACAGCTCAACTCTAGTGGCGGGGTACTTTATAAAACCTGCGCGTTTCGAAACGTTTTTATGTATAACACACACTTGAATTACCAACTGAATTGACTTATCCGTGGCATATATGCTTTCTATTTCAGTTTTCGAGAACCCGAAGAAAACGAGCGGGTTTTGAACCGTTGGACTTCCTGATATTAAGTAGCATCCCTTCTAAACGTTGATTGCATTACATGTTCATTGATTCCTGCTATCCGGAGTTTACGACAAATATTCTATTGTGAACGTGATTGTTTAATCTCCAGTGTTTATACAGTCCACTTAATTCGGGTAAATAAGAGCATCGCGTCTTTTACCAGTGATTTATTTGTTCGTCGTTCCTCCAACCTCAAAAGCTAATGCAGGAATCGACGCTGCATATTAATATCAAAACATTACATGTGTAGTCATTGTAGTGCCATAGTCTCTTAAATATTAATTTTCTAAAATATTCACATAACGAACTTTTCCAGCCTAAGCAGATAAGCTGTAGTTGTGTATCTTTCGGTTTACACTATTGCTTTTCGTTACCATTGCCTTCCGATAACTAACTGGTTTTGAGGAATGTCTCAGACAATTTAAAAAAACTAACAAACAAACAACCCCCCATGTCTTTAACATGTGTTGTATGAGCCCTGTAGTGTGACTATTATTCCCCGCCACTGAAACGATGGACGCGCCACGATATGATGTAGAATAAACTCACAGGAAAGGGTCAGTATAATGTGGTGTAAATGAAATAATTCATGGGTATATTGTGATAAAACCTACAGAGCACCGAAGAAGGGAATTTGTTGATTCTGGGAATGTGTGAGAAAACGACTAGTGGTAGAGCTCTTTTACTTTTATACAGGACTGAAAAAAATATGATGGATCTATGAGTATATCCTGATGTCTGTAGGAATTCTATAACAGTTTTTGTATAACTTCAATATTTTCACTGCCTGGCTTTTTGCTTTAGTCTATTCCTCTCCTCCTTCCTACAGTGTAGTAATATAGTGCTTTTACTGTGATGTTGCATTCTACGCTAACTGATGAAAAATAAATCACTGGTGTTCTCCCCCTGTACAGTAGGTGGCGGTATGAGAAGAAGAGAGAGGAAAAAGAGAGATGGCGCGTGTGCGTGTGTGTTTCCAGTTAGGTCCTGAGCTACTATAAGATCTTTGCCCGCGGCTGTTGGCCGTTTTATACCAGCGTAGAGTTTGACCCTGTAATCATGTCTGGAAGAGGCAAAGGTGGTAAAGGACTCGAGGCGAGAGGCGCTAAGCGTCACCGTCAGGATTCTTCGTGATAACATCCGGGAATCACGAAGGAGCTTTTGCTGTTTCTTGCCTCCTGGTCTGCCTGCTGCCTCTTCCAGGTACATGACTCAAGCTGCAGCTGTTAAATGAGCAGCGTCTTCTGTTAGTCTGTGAGACTATTCTTACCACTGCATCTCTCTCTTTTTCACTGCTCTCCGCCACCGCCACCTACTGCTACAGAGGCTGCCTGTGTTGTTTGAATGGGTCCATGGTCTGCTGGCACAGCTATATTACTACGCCGTGAGCTGAGAGGCTGCTGCCAGGCGTAAATGGTGCAAACTGTTGTTGCAGTTCTATGGGCACTCAGGTGCCTATGAGATCCATCTGTTTTTCGGCCTGTAAAAGCAAAAAACTCTACCCTACCTAAAATCGTTTTTCACATCCCAAATCAATGTGAATCCCCCTTCTACAATATATAATTATTTTATTTACCACGTACTATCGACCTGTAATTATTACATCCTAGGCAATATACATGTTGCTACATGAAGGTATTTGTTTGTTAATTTTAATTTGAACATTCACCGTGGTGGTCCATCGGAAATGGTAACAGCTGAAGCAATCACAGTTGTGCTGGTACTTATGTGAAAGAAGTTCAAAGAAGTGTATTTGGGTGTTTGCAGCTAGCATTTGAATATTAACATGCAGCGTCATTCTGTACGAGGTAGCTACGAGTAATGCTGAAGTAGGTAACTCTTTATTTTCACCTGGTAAGTGGACTGTATAAGCACTGGAGACTGTAAAATCAGGATACAACTAGCATTTGTGGCACTCCGACCAGCATAGTATGTTTTGCTGTAATGCATCATGACCAGAAAGGATGCTAGTGTGTCAGTCAACTTGATTACCTGTTTTCCTTTAAAGATTACAAAGCAAACAAAACACATATCTTTACTTTAAACAAGTCAATACGGTGTATTCAATGTTATTTATGATTCTTGCTAACAGCTGATAGCTGCTCACATTTGTGCTATGCAGTAACTTCCCCCAATATCTGTTTGTTATTAAACAGACCTGCAACTGGCTCCAACAAGCTATTGCTGCTCTGTTCCGACAGCTGCTACCAACAAACATAAAGCACTGCAGAGCCAACAGTAATCTGCCAGTATCCCGACTGATGAGCTCATTTCGAACTGATCTACCAGTTACTATAACGACTAAATTGTCACAGTGTTTCTGGCCATGACTGGGCTCCAGTAAGCTGTTCGATTCCCCCACCATGTACTATTATGAGAATGAAATGTGACACTGCTACCTGATGTGACCCCATCCTTGTCTGTTTAATTTTAACAAAATATAAAACACCCAACAACTGTATGTAGCACTTCACACCAGCAATATTTCTGTCTGTACTTTGACGTGTATATAAGCAGAGATCTGCTGCGCTTTGAAATATCGCCTCTCATCATTGTATTTTATGTGTACCAGCCCATGATTTGTATGTGTATATTTAGTAACGTTATAAATGTTAATTATGTGACAGACTATTTACTAGTGAGAATTTCGTTTAAAACTGTCATATCACTCAAACTCATCTTTCAAAGAAGTAAGTACTAAGAAACTAAGTTCTTATTCATATTATAGTCTTATGTGTTGTTTTCACGGATATATGTTATGTAATTTAGTGTCTGTTATATAATGCCAGACTGTATTATGTTGACCTAAACATAGTGTTTGTAGTATGTATTTACAATAAGTTTATGATATTGTGGCTAGTATAATCTGATATTTCGACAATTTTGTGAAACACCAAAAATATGCAATGCTATTCACACAACTGTTAGCGACTATGTTAAAACACAGACTTTGTAAATAATTTCATTTATTCACCGTCACTCACAGATTGTCTCCAGAAGTTTGATAGACTGTGGATAAACAAGGCCTCTGGTTAATTAATAAACCGAGATTAAACTAATGGTTTTTGTTTAAGTGTTCTATGCATGTGAGAAAAAGAACCCAACCACTGAACAGGCTAGGCAGTGATATTTAGGTGATGAAACTTGTTTCTTTCATATTTAACTCAATTATTTGTGGACAGGTTTGCTTTTGTCTTGTGTTTTTCTTAGGCCAAACTTTTGCGATCTCGCACTATTACACGAGCAAGGCTAGTGGCTGGCATGACTCTTAAAATCGTGATAAAATATTGACCTTCCACATTTTACTAAAATTACAAATAAATAAGCCTTGCCATTGTTTAACAATATTTGGTGGCCACGGTCAGCCAAGCTGCCGTTATGATGAGTGAGCCAGCTGATGTATGAGTCCAGTTTCATGCATTTTTAAATGAGAATAAATGGTTTGAATGCAGTGTTGGATGGGTAACTGAACTGATGGTTTCTGCTCGCCTATTGTGCCGGTGTTCGACTGCAAGTCCCAGTTCGTGTTTGTGGTCGCTGAGCTGCAGTCTGCAATCTGAACCCCTCAAGCCAGTTTGTTGCGACACGGGCAGATCATGGCAGACTCGCATTCTTCTTTGAACGTCATCTGTGAAGGCTTCTTCCATGATTCCCCGAAAGAGGTGAAGCCTGACTCTGTATCTCAGAAGCACATTTCATCTGATATACAATTCCCAAGCCTGCCTCCGCTATATGTCTCTCTTATCTCGTCATTTGGGTTTTAAACTGGTTGACTACATGCTGTAACTCCTAAATATAAATGATATACATTGTTAATGATCTTTTTGTCATTTATTAATTAAACTAGTCATAGGATCAATTTGTATTAACTATTATTTCAAATTTTTAATGAGATAGCGTTCTTTGGTACTGTGATATTAAGTCTACGATCTTGTTAGAGAGATGGTGCAGAAGCGGCTGAAAACAGAAGTTTGTAATTTTATTCTACTCAGGCAACAACGAGAATGACATGACAGCAACTCATAGATGACAAATGAAGGCTTTGTGTTAATATCTTCTTGATCTAATCAGGCTATTGCAAGCGCTGTGCATGTTCATCACTGTAAATGCGCTGTTACGGCGCGTGGTTGTTTCGGAACCCTAATATTCGTGAGCGGGTCATTTTTAAGTGTGTGAAGCTCCATGTTTGGTAAGCTATGGGTGAGGCGTTATATAGCAGCTCCTCAACTTGACTAAAGTAAATACCAGTACCGGGTAAAGACCAGTTATGAAGCCTGTTCTTTCTATAAAGGTCCTGTACACCTTGACTCTGAAAAAAGATAAAGGCTGTGAATATTTTATGCAATGCTTGTTTCTAACAACAACACTTTTGTAATATTATTACAGCTCTCGAGACTATGTGATCTCAGGAAACCAAAATCTGTCAGTGGTGTGAGCTTCAATTGTTATTTTTAAGTAATTAACACGACTGAATTATAACACTAACGAACCAATACATATGCAAAGAAAATATTCTTTAAATTTAACCCACAAGTTTTGACCACCACGTGATGTTCTGTTTAAATGCTTATTTACATAAACTTTGGCGCTGTTTTAAAAACTCTATATGTTTCAATGTGTATTGTATCGAATCAAGGAATATAATAAGTGTAAGATGTCAAGAAATGTGTTTGTTTAACAACCTTGTTTAATAACATAAGAAGGTTATGGCAAAAAATACTTTGCATGTCAGGAAAAAACGTAGCTAGGCACTCAGTAATCACACAATTATATTTTAAATCTGACATGTCTAAATTCACTATTTTTCTTAACTACTACTCGTTGCGGCGTTTCCTTTTGTCACTAAACAGAGCGTACATAACTGACATAATGAGCGGTCTGGCGAAGCCTGAACAGACTTGGATGCAATGCAGAGCTGTGTCTGTCTGCTTTATTCGTTTGTGTGGCGTATATTTCTAGCAGCAATGCTGTGCTAGATACAAGCAGTGGTAAGAAAAATGATATTTATTTGGCATTAACACTAATTCATTATTTAGGCAGTAATGTATTCTCATGTGACTTTTACCGTCTATTCCTAATGATGTATAACTGTTGTTTTATGTTAGAAATAGCATTGTTGTTGCATGGCATTATCTTGTGACCTCTTAACTAAGCTAAAATAAACATAACTGGCACTAGTGCATGTTGTGAGCAGGTCCATTTCCAGGCCTGCGTTTATAAATGAAGCACAATATTTAACAATCGTTGGCAATGCCTGCACCACGTCCATCTTAAACTGTAATAGACTTTCTTTCGAACATTTACAAGTCGAAGACACGAGATATCGCAGAGAAGCAGCTCGGCACAGCGCGCTGGTGGCTGGATAATATGATGAAATAGGATGTATCATCATAAACAACTCTACGCCTGAAGGCGATCGCTACGACTGTTGGCAATTTGGGGCTAAAAAATACTTACTATTTTAAATTATAACTCAAATCGTAAGTGACATGAACCACGTTCATAATAACTCTAATAATGACGAAGGCCTGTTTCGCTCATGTGTATGTGTAATTAACAATTTATTCCATAAACTAATGAAATAAGTCTGAAATTCTTTCCAGTGAATAGACTTTCAATCGTAAGTTTTACATGTTTGAGAAATAAACTCTTTTCAGTGAATATATGTTGGTCTGAAGTTTTAATCTATAATTAGAGCATTGGTGATGCAATATTAAACAACTGCTCCGTGAATGGGCTTGCTATTATTTCACTAATGTTACAACGAGCTATGTTTCATTACAGCATCGGCGTTATCTGCGTATCGGTGTATGAAGCAAATAAATCAAAAAATAACCAACTGCCTAAATCTTATTTTGTTATTGTTAATCATGCATTTCTAGCTATTAACGATATTCTCTAAGTACAGTTGATATCTTGCGATGACTTTGTTTTGGCGGCGTTTCGTTTCTGGTCGGCTCGGTACATTACGCGAGTTTGTTCAGAGCGAAAGTGCAATGATCTCTCGCTACGGCAGCTATTACGTGGTGTGCGACGCGTTCGCGCAGGCTCTGTGCTGGTGTTCATGAAGTTTGCTGGCGGCTCTGCATCTCGGTGAATACGCTTCGGCCTGCCCGAGCTACGCCACATGCGGAAGACTCTCATCGAGAGCCCAATTTCTGAGCGCTATTCAGAAGCAATCGCGGGCAACTGGCCGGGCCGGCGCGGTATCCGCTGCATACGAGAAGGCTGACGACCATGCCCGCGGTAACGCGGTACAGCCACTAATGCCCAATAATTAATAAGGGCTGTGTTATTATTTTGTTACTGTATCTGGTGAGCTGATACTAATGTATGGTTTGCCACTGATTATTTGCAGTGATTGTTACGTTGTTCACGAAACATCGAAACTGACACTGCTGTGGACAGACAGTAATACCACTCGCTGGGAAGGCACTTCGATATCAAGCTAGTAGTTAAACTCTTTACATCTTTCTTTTCTTTCAGCTGTGGCTCACATGTTGATGACAATCACTACAACATTCAAATAAATTGCATCTTCATGTGATCTATATTACAAGTATTTTAACTATATGTGTATATAATATTAAACACAACAATGATAATTTTACTAGACTAAGGCTCTAATACGCACACAAGCAATGTTCCATTACTCAATCAGTTCAGATGCAATATGTTTTTCAAATACTATAATAAAATAATGCCAAACTATTCTTTACTGAAAACTTAATAAGCAATGCCATTTCACAGGCCCAAAGGAAGATGACCCTGGCAGATGATGGAAACAACACATACACTTTTATCGTATAAACGTCTGCTCATGTTCTTTCTCGTTTTCAATGCCACGCTCCATCACGGCTTTACTCTTTTAGTGCGATGGTTACCAGCTGACGGCTTCCACAGTAATTTACGATGCGTGAAAATCATTGTATCTGTGCTGCTGGCAAAACGAGTATGTTCTTTGACAGTGATCTGTTATTCTTGTTTCAAACGCATTCTCCTAACATTGCTGCTCACTACAGACCTGCAGCATGTCAGTTTCTGACTTGAACTATCGCGAAGGTGGCTCTGTCTCTTCATGATGTGGTTGGTCCTTCAGGCGCAGGTATGCGCTGCTCTAGTGAAGTGACACAACCATCATACTCGACTTTCCAGGTGGCGAAGGCATACTGAAGTAACGCAAACTGTCCTGTGTGTTGTATTATTCAATGTTAGATGTCTCTTGCTGGTTTAGCTACGAACCAACTGTACGCAAGATTCAGCTGGTGAACCTCTGTGTTTATACTAGATATTTTTCTTAAGTGAGCCACTGCAACAGTATGATGTACTGACTCAAGCAACACTGTTTAGTCATTGTCTAATTTATTCAAATAAGTATAGTGCTCATGGTCGATCATTCAAATTTCTGTTTACATGTTGTTTAGCTCTTTGCACTCTTCAGCCTTATACATGTTATTAATATGAACCGTTTTGTCGTTGCTATGTAATAGAACTACTCCTGCTTGCTCTTCTCACAAAGCAAATGCTATTATAATACTGTGTGTGTTTATTTGTATGAAGCAGAAATATAACTGTTTGGTGCTTATTTTCGAGCTCAAACTCTTTCCCAGCACTGTTTCTTCTATGGCATTCCTGTATTGCATTTATGCTTCTGTATTCATGGCGTGACTTCTGATCATCATGTGTTATTCTTACGTCTAACTATTGTTATCATTTATATCTGTAATCCTGTTGTGCAATCCCAACTGTTGATCATTATCGATGTTTGTGACGTGCTGTTAACTGCGATCTGGCTGTTGAAACTGCCGATAATCGGTGAAAACCTGATGAAGCGCCTGTTGAAGGCGTGACGCTGGCGATCGCGTCTGAGACGGTTCAAAATAAATTGGCTTTGCTACTCGCAACGATGGGACCTGAAAAACGGCAACTGGTCCGGAGACGCTGCTGAATGATCAACGGCAATTGATAAATATGCGGCGCGGCAAAATCGTTTGGCATGCTGAAAGCGCTGCTGCCATAATATAACAGTACACTGGCCAGAACAACTTAAATAAGCGTGTTTCATTCAAACCACTAGTAAGCTTTAGCGAATATTTTACAACAACTTAAATGCGGGAGAATTTCAGCTTCGGTCGTGTTTCTTGAGTTACCAAGCTGCGTGGATTAAATGGTCCTGTTCAAGCATCGTTCTGTACGACACAAAGTGATTTTAAAGCGAATTTAAGTCATTTAGATGCGATAAGTAGATTATAAGTCGAATGATATGCTCTTTATTGGCGGTTTCGATGCCTGTGAAATTATGCCCGATATGAGATATAAGTAGTGTATTAACGCTACGTGCGTTATTGTGAAAGCTTACATCATGTGTGTTCTGGTTTGTGTCTTGCACTGGCGTGTTCACATAGGTAGTCTGACAAATGCATTTAAATGATCGTGTCGTCAGATAGCATGAACAAGCTCTTCTTCTTGGTATGGTTTCGCCTCAATTAATCATGGGTAATGTTTTCTTGTAATTTCTTCAACAGTGTTCACTGTTTTTTGTTTGTTTGTGTGTTAAAGCGTATTATGCACACTTCCGAGATATCTTCATATAACTGTCTGCATTAACTGTAACTGAAAAAATGAGGCCAACACATTCTGTTAAAATTTATCATGTATTCAACACAGGCAACTAACTCAGATACCAGCACCAAACTGTTTAATCAGCAAACTCTCTTATGAATTAGCGACAAACATGCATAGTGAATATTATATCCCTTGCTATATATATATATGTAACATATATATCTCTTATATATAGTATTACATTTTTGTCTGTCACTGTATTATTATTATTATTATTATTATGAGCCAAATATTTCCATGCTGTAATGATGTTTGAAGTTCATCTGTGTTCTTTCTCTTCTTCAAGCGATGTTTATCCCAGATGAGCTGTGACCTGCTTTTTACAAGCCACTATGTTTTTATTTTGTAGTATGGCAAGTAAGCTGAAGACACTGGCGAGCTTTGTGTGCATGAGCGTGTTCGCGTGCGTCCGTTCAACATATCTGTTGTGACATAAAGTATCTCGGGCAGAAAATCGAACTCTGTCCCGAGGCTGCTGCACCTACGAAAATGGTGTGTCCCTTTTCTGGCCGGCTTTGCCACTTCCTGTGGTACAGAAAAAGCTTTTGCGATGTGCGCATGCGTATTGTGTGAACAGCACTGATGAAGCTCAGCGTTTGCAAACAGATGAAGCCGCTGTGTTCTATTGTTTTGCTATCTCGAATAGTATCATCACACGTTACACACAGAAGAAGCTTTTGAGCACTAACTATTGCAAGATGTGTATATGTAGAATAATATTAATACAAATCTTTTTCTCTGTGTTAGAAATTGCAAGCATTATGATAATTGAGTTTATTCTTGAGATGGCAGTAAGATCGACTGTACTAATAATAATAAAAAAAAGAATAATTATTTAATAAAATGTATTACGGTCTCATTCAACAATGGCATTTATGTATGTACACATAACCTGATGATGAATTCAAAGGCTATAAGTAGTCATCACCGTATTTCAGACACCTGTTATTAAATAAATAAGCATTCAGCAAACAAACTTAGCCACTTACAACTTCTCTTTTAACACTGTCAAAGTCAGTTGATAAACAACTTTGAATGGTGTGTTAAATATTTAACACCTGTTAAGCATGCGTTTCACTGTCCCCACTAGATATTATAAAGAATTTACTCCACTTTTTTTTTGTGAACCTGCTCATTGTCAACTTCCCAAGTGTAATGATTTCCTTGAACTCTTGTGTGCTTTTAACTAGACATTTAAATCACTGGTACTCCCATTCTCTCAAGATGACGAGCCTACTCGCGTTATTGACTTTATGGTTATTTGTAGACTGAACTGACCATTTGGTTGTGTTTCGCTCTTACGACTAACCGAAACAGACTCAGAACTCAGTAACACCTTTCTGCGTTCAGAATAAGTCTATTTGATCGAAAGGCTGATAGCGCGCTTTCCTGACATCCTCATCTTACTCACGCCACTTTGCTCTCCTGTGAAAAGTGCGATCGAGTTAACTTTCGCTCGTGCTTATGTGTAACAGACCAAGTACTAGACACTGCTGTTCTATCACGTGTCGCGATCTGTGTTTTGCCAGAATTCAAGCCGAATATTATTGTGCTATGCTGCCGCGATATAGCTAGCTGCCGGATGCTCGAGTTCAACGTGGGCCTCTGGCACTATGCAGGCGGCGTCGAGTCTTCTTTATTGCCGTAACAAAGCTGGTGCCTTTACTAAATGAATGCGATATGTGTTTCAACGTCATTCGACTGATGCTCTTTAGGGATTTATTCATAAGCAGCGTAGTTAAATGTGGTGCAAATTGAAAACCAAATGTGCCTGGAAATCTGCTTATATTAAATATATTGATAGCACGGAAATAACATTTAACTCTTATTAGCCAATTCTGAAATGTAAAGACACAGATATATTTAATTGTGTTGCTGTGATCAGCGGAGGCAAAATTCTCTGAACCTTGTCAAAAAATACGAACCAGTACATTCTGGGTAACGAAGTGTTAAAGGCAACTGAAATGACATGGTAACCTAACTTTTAAATCTTGTCACTCGTCATTTGAAGTCACGGCAATCTGTTTGTGCTGACGGCTAGGCGGTCTCGTCGATTTGCTGTGGCGACAATGCCGACAACCGGCACTGCGCCTACTCGACACTGCGCTCTGCCGGCTGGTTCAGAAACGTTCAGAGAACTACGCTGCACACCTCGGCTGTGTGGTGCCTGGGCGGCGGGCGTGCGACCTGTCCTGACTGGCTCCGGAACCAACGACATCTGCGCGCCTACGGTATCACCGTCGGCAAATTAACAGACCACGTCTGGCGTGTTAAGTGCCAATGGGTGCTGAAAGCGAACACAACCGACTCTGCAGGCGAGTTCAGCTTTTGTCGCTAAAGTGGAGGTTTTGCCGCTCGTGTCTCGGCTGGATGGCGTTCTGTTTCAGGCCTGGCATGTTAACGAAGGAAGTGACAAATAACACGATTGATTTCGCGCTGCTGCGAAAAACGATGTTATTTCGTTTCATCCTTTCAGCCTGCGACAAGTTCATCTATGTACTAGTGTTGAGCCATAAGCTGCATCAGTTTGCTTTGACAAATGCAGTGCTGTATTGCAAAAAACAGGATAATGTTGTCGTGTATTGTAAATAGTTCTGCTGTTGAATTTTAATTTACTCTGTATTTATTATGGTAGGCCAGCATGGTGTCTGTTATTAGCTGAAAATGAAAGTCAAATATTTCTATCATCATGCCCGACGGTGATATTTTACTAGCACAAACTCACGACTGTTTACTTCTCTGTCTTGGCGGCTAAATGAAGTGTTGGCTTTGTGCTGTAATGTGTCATTTCTGTGCTGTTAGAGACCTGCTGTCAACTGCACAGACTGTAATAATAACTCAGCATTATGTTGATAAATGCTGATATCTGTGAATTGGCTAGATGGCTTGAAGGAACAACTTGGTATGTCATCACTGCAGCTGTCAGTGGCTCCCAGCATAATCCTCAAATCTATTACTATACATTGCAGTAGTGAAATGATAATAAGCTCAAAAGCAACTAACAGGTACAGCTGCATTATGGCTGCTGTGTTGCTGCCTCACTCTTGCATAACTGAACATGTCATGTGCAGGTAGTGGCACAACTTTGCAGTATGTGACAACCTGTAGTGTGGCCTCTGTGTGTGTGACAACACTGCAGCTGCATGTAATGAACTATGTGCTGTCCCGTGCGGCATTACATGAACAGCTTTGGTGGCTCGCCATGCGGTATAGCATAGCCGCAACAATCGAGCGCCACTCACCTGCTTTAAGCCCAGCTTAATACAGGCTCTTCATTTGTCATTCATACTAGCAGTTTTCTTGTCTTTGAAGACTTGTGACATTCTTGTGCTGCTGAAATCTTTGCTGGCTGTAAAGGAAAGATTAAAATGCAAACTGTTTGTGTTGTTTAGGCTCAACCATGTTTCATAAAAAGCACTGTTGTTATTTCAGGCGTAACTCTTTCAACTGCTAACTTTACAACGAAGACTGTATAAAGCTGGTACTGCTGTTATGAGCCATTAAACTGGTTGGTGTTATGCTGTTTGTGACTATGAACTGGCAACCGTTGGCTGTTGGAAGATCGAAAGCTGACCATTGCTCGTGGGGTATCTTCACAGCACCAAGTGTCACCTCGGTCGGCGTGCGCAGTCATGGGCTTCTGTGCAGCACTGGCATAATGTCTCCTACTCTCTCGGGTGCTCCCACTTGTCAAAGTGCTACGAAGAGACTGCACTCTGGTGCGGCTCTTTCAGCTGCTACATGAAATATGAAACTCTCAGCCAGCCTGTTGGTCTGTAAAACCCGACTTCCTTCGGCCAACAAGCAAGCAAATGCGCTACGCCATGCTGTTGTTTCCCAATAATTTAGATGAAATTTTATTCACAACTCCATCAAGGTGTGTAAAAATATTGTTAGTAAATTGTGTCATTATTATGCCAGCCGTGCTCATGTTAATTAAATATAATTTGAATAATGAATACTGTTTAATACAAGTACAATGGCCTCTGAAACATTTGTTTGTACTACCAGGCAGTCATTTAATGACCTAAGATGTTCCTATCCTGGCCAGTGTTTTAGTGATCTCTCCTGCTGAGTGCAATGCCAACTGGCTGAAAATCGGCTATGAAATATCCCTATTGCTGTCTGAAGAGCTCAGGCCAACCACTATTTGCTGTGTAACACGATATATAAACCCATTCAAGCTCTTGCCGCTAAAACATTCTTTTATTTGTCATATTCACGTTGCTGCGAGCAGCATGCTCATGGGCTGCAATGCTACACCAGCAGAAGCGTCACAGCTATCAAAGCTGCTGCTACAGAAAGCTGATTACTGTCTGCTGACAGACCTTTCTGGTTCCACCTTGCTTTGTGCATCTGCAGCTGTAAAGCAAAGTAGCTCAAGCTATTGTAATATGTATTGTGGCATAAGCAACAGCCAACAGTCATGCTGTGAACTCAAAGCAACTATTATTAATAATAATTGTATTATGTGTATGTATTGAAGCAATGTTTATGAAGAAAAAGCCTGTACAACAACAATAACAATAGCAAAGCTGTGGCGTATAACTATGAAAACATGTGTGCAAAGTCTCATACCAATAATAACAAGTAATGTGTGAAATATGTGGCTGTTGTAATGTGTGTGTGTATATTATGTATATTGTAATATAATGAAGCATGTGTATGTAATAACAATGTATGTATGTGTGTGCTGTGTAACAGAAAGAAAACAACTGTGTGGCTAATATTTAATGATAGCCAATGAAAAAAGAGAAAATGTGTGTGTGAAAGCTGTGTGAAAGAAGAAGAAAGCAGCTGTGTGAGAAAGAAAGAAAACATTGTGAAAGAAAGAAGCGTAGCAGAAGCAACACAGCGAAGTGTGTGTGAGAAAGAAGCATGCTGTATGGCTATTATGTGAAAATGTAATAGCAAAATATATGTGTAAATGAAAAGAAAAAATGTGCTATTTTGTAACATTTAATAATGTGTCTCTGTAACATCTTCTGCTATGTAACTAACAACTGCTAACAACATATAATAATAAACTGTGTGTGTAATGTCTATTTGTAGAAAAATCCAGCTGTAATAATGTAAGTATGTAATAATATATATATATATATATAAGAAAATACTGTATGTAATGAAAAATATAACAAAACAATAATAACAACTATAATAATAATAATATGAAGAAAATGTGTAACAGCAATAATATGTAATATGAAATTGTGTGTGAAGAAAGAAAGTGTGTGTGAAGAAAGAAGTGTGTGTGAGTGAGAGAGAGTGTGTGTGAAGAGAAGTGTGTGAGAGAGAGTGTGTGTGAGAAAGTGGTGCGAGAGAGAGAGAGTGTGTGAGAGTGAGAAGAGACAGAGACAGCAGAACAGGAGCAGTTCTCTCTCCTCTCTGTCCTGGTCTTCCTCTTTTCTTTATTTAAGAGCACTGAGAGTCCACCTCACACCTGTCCATCTGTCCTTCTGTCCGTCTGAGTTAAAGTGAAGGGTTACGCTGTGACTTTCCCTCCCAGATGATGAATTGGCGGCCAGTAAAATGGATTTGTTTTCAGCACATCAAAGCAACAATAATTCCAGAGTGGGATTGTGGCGGATGATGGATGGTGCTGTAGAGACACATTGGGCTGTTACTATAAATGCTGTGGAAATAATCAACAGTTGTTTTGCTAGTTCAATAACAGACACCAGTCATGATGGAGAGATTTGGATTCACAGGTTTATCAGTAATGAAGGGTTCGCACACTCCTTGGTCAGGTGCCATGACTTTACTCAATTAACTCTAGACTTAATCTAAAGGTTTTTATCTTATTTCTGCAGATGCACTAGCAGGTAAAATCTAAAAATCGTATGAACCTGTTTAAAGATGCAGTGTTTGGCATGTTGTAAAACATCTCATATCCTGAACATCAGTTGAACTCTATCTTTAACTTCTACCATGCATTGTTGAAGAAACTAGTCATGTCTGTTTCCTGAAATGGAAGGAACTTTGTCACACATTCTGCATTAAAATCAGATTATTCTTAATGACGTCGAGCTTGTAGTGGAGTGATAACTTCTAATTAATCAGAGATAAAATTAAAGGGTTATTCCACCTCGAAATGACGTTTTAGTTATTCATCGTCTACCCCCATGTCGTTCTAACCCTGTAAAGGCTTCATTCGTCTTCGTAACACAATTTAAGATATTTTAGATAAAAAGCAGAAGGCTTGCGTCTGTCTCATTGAATGACAAGTAATGAACACTGTGTAGGTACAGAAAAGTATGAATGCTCCATCTACCATGAGTAGTTTAACCGTAATATTATGAAGCTATGGGAAAGAGAACAAAATAACGAATCACCACCGTAAAGTCACCGTAGTGCCATTGTCCAGATCATCTGGTCATCAGTTCTGTGTTAGACTCAATCACAGCATAAATACACACATTAAAATCTGAGTGTAAATACATGTACAAAATATATCTTCCTACAAAATGGATTTTAGGTGACTTTTACAGTGGCAAATTGTTAAATAAATAAAGTTATTAGTTCTCTTTCCATACAAAAAATATTCTCGGAGCTTCATAATATTACAGCTGAACCACTGACAGAAGATGCAGCATTCAGACGCAGTCTTTCACACTTTTCATAACTGTTTGGCAGTCAATGAGACAGTCACAGGCCTCCCTGTTTTCATCAAAAATATCTTAAATTGTGTTCAGCAGATGAACAAAGCTTTTACGCGTTTGGAACGACACTGTGATTAATAACAACATTTTGGAGTGAAGTGACCCTTTAATGTCAGATTATTGCATATATATAGTCTATATATATATATATATATATATATATATATATATATATATATATATATATATATATATATATATATATATATATATATTAATGAACTAAAAGTGGAAGAATTAAATTGAAACTGCATTACATCTTAGCTTGCTGTTTGTTGCTGGGTCTCTGATGAAATAAACACACTAATGGTTCTGGGAAGTAGCCAGCAGGGTCATTCCTGGAGAAGTAGGTTCTCTTTCGGGTGTTTTCTGGATGTGTCCAGACGTCAGAAACCAGGATAGACGCTGTTTTTATTGCCCACAATATTGACGCTATTAGAGAGAATTACAGTCTGAATAAATCTCCTATGATTACTTGCAGTGTTTCATCTCACGGAGAAAGAGCACGGAGACGTTATCAACGTTTAAAGGCTGTTTTAAAAACACCGGGTAGCTTCGTGTGCGTTTGGCCAATCAGCGTACACTCAGATATAGTTCATATATTACTGTTTTAGACCCTGCTCGTTTTGTTTACTTAGCTTAAATACGTGCAAACACCCGAAAATCGGCTATATTTTTACAATAGTTCCTCCCGTGCGAAAGCCCATAATCCTTCAGCCCCGATGGAGACTACAATTAAAACTAACACTCTTTGAATGTTGCTGTTCTTTTTTCCCCATCAGCATCTGTCTGTCTGTAACTGTGATACGAATCTGATGTCTGTTCACTTTTGCTATGACCGTTTGTCCTGCAACAATGAACAGTTTTCACTGCAAACGCGCATTAGCACAGAGGATATGACATCATCATCATTATCATCATAACCATAAACTGGATGATAATCGCCATCATCACAATAACAGTTATAATCGCGCGCGTTCGCTGAAAGCAATCCCGCGCTTTTAGCGGCTCGTGTTCGCGGCGCTTTCTGCGCGTAAATACCGCGCCTTTCTGTGTGTTTTTGTGTCTCCGCATTGTTTGTCGTGTGGAGCTCTGGGCCTGTTTTTAACAATATCTCTTTTACTCTCGTACCCTCTCTCTCCGGTGATTGATGGAGTGAAGCAGGAGCGCGGAGCGGCGTGTGGCCAGCGGTCCGAGACACACAGAGAGAGAGAAGGAGCGCAGGAGCGGGAGGAGCTCAGCTGAAAGCTGCAGACTTAATTCTATGCATCATTAAACAGTCTCACTCAATGCAACATCCCCTATACATCATCCACGCTCAGTAAACACAACGATGACATTACATTAGCAAGCGCAAATGAATTTTCTTTTTAGAGGGAAATTGAGAATACTCTCTCTCTCTTTCTTCGTTTTCTGCTTTTCCTCGCCGCACGTCACACATGCTCGCTGCAGAAGCGCACAGCTCTAACCATTAGAAGAGAGAGACGTTTAACTGAACAGGAACGCTGTGCTCGGAGCAGACTCGGGTCTGGAGCTCGATCTCGATGCTAAAAACGTGGAAACACACGTGTTCCCGTAACACAGCTAGCCCTTGATTTATACCTTCTTTCATTAGGAAAGCGTAAGATAAGAGCTTTTGCCTTTATCGCCTAAACGCAAAGCTTCTTTTAGTTTAGCAAGTTTTTTATTATTTTTCTTATTGGTGTTTTGCCTTTATTACCATCCCTCAGACTCGAGCTGGGATTCGGACTCTGGAGGCCCAGTGTTATCACAGCTGTGTTATCAGTGCACTTGTTATTGGCACAGACTAGTTTAGGTAAGTAGTGAACAGCACTAGATCACCTGAGGTCCTCTGGATGACACCTTTGATCACCTTTTCTTTGTTCGTGCTGCAGGAGAAAGTTGATTCATGTCCAAACTGCATATTAGATTTATTCTGAATATTTATTCTTTATCAGAAGTTTTTGGATATGCTCCTATTCCACATCAAACAGGAATAGACAGCACTGCAGTGAGGAAGAGTAGTGATCGGTGGGAGAAAGTCGGTTTGCTTAGTTTCAAAATATTTCACAAGCTCTGCGGTCGTATTTTTTAAGTATTACGTATTCTGTATTTGGTTGAGAAACACGTGTGCTGTTGTTTGTGCTGCAACACCTGATGTATAAAAAACCAGAGGAATGATGAATGAGGAAACTGTGACCAAAAATCTGGTTTTGAATTGAAATTCAGAAATCTTCAGTGGCATGGGAGAGAAAAAAAATAATCAATGTAGTGAAAAAAAGGTATTTGAAATACATTTATTTTACATATGTGTGTTTAATAAAAAACCATACAGTTGTACCGTTGGTGTAGTAAGCAGGTATGTCTAAAGCCTTCTACATTTTGTTCTTATACAATAATACAATAATTATTAATAGTGACATTACAACCCATTTTAGGCATGCAATAAAGAAATACGTCAAATAAAGTTGATGGATTTGAAGTATGAAACGTATTGGTAACACTTTACTATAAGGTGTTATTTGTTAACATTAGATAATGTATTAGCTAACATTAGTGTGTTAATTACAGTATTTATTTTATATTTGTTAATGGTAACTCATAAAAATACAATCATTCATTGTTAGATCATAGTGCATTAACTAATAATAATAATGCTTTAGTAAATGCTGAAGCTAAGATGAATAAATGCTGTAGAATTATTGTTTATTCTTAGTTCATGTTAACTAATGTTGTTAACCAACTAATGAATCATACTGTAAAGTGTAAATGATGGCAGTCTAACTAGTGAAGACTGTGATCTGTGAATGATCTGTGCATCAAAGCAAAGCAAACTTTTAGTCAAGAGCCTCTGAGGTCTGAATGTGAGCTGAAGACCTTTCTTTAGTTGCCGGTGAGTGATGCTCTCTATCAGAAGAGTTTGAGCTGATTGTTCATCTGATCTGACGGCCCGCCGTGTGTTTGTGTGATGACGTGATTCTCTGGACGCAGCACCAGAAAGTGCCTCTTTTTTGTCGCTTCATTTCCTACTTAGGCCATGTTTGACGCTCCCGTCTTATTCAGACGGCGGCAAATGCGAATGGCATAAATTACAGGCCTAATCAATTGAATAATTATGTTTTTATTGCACACATTATGTCTTTTTCTTCCTAAAAGTGGAAGGCCTGTCTTTTCTCTAAAGTTGACAGAATCCATTAAGAGCGAGCTATAGATCATCACATCTGTCTCGGCGTGTTCGTATATATATCGCCCGGCTCGTTTGGAGAATATTGAATCGGTTACACTAAAGTAACCCCCCGGATTTGGCCAAATGTAAAAATCTATTTCTTTCATGCATGCGTGAGGAGCTGTCATCGCGTGCCGTAATGACGGATGGTGGCGGTTCTCTCTCGCGGCGGAGGTGATAAAGAGTCAAAGCGCAGACAGACAGACCGACACACGGCTGGGGAAACGGAAAAAGATCCTTTCAAAAACGAGAACCATCAGTCAGCGAACAGGACTGCGTGAGCGATGGCTGCTGTCTCTCGGCCAGAGCGAGTGAAATCTGGAGTCAGAGGTCAGAGAGGAGTCAAGATCATGACCTTTGACCTGCGGCAGGCCCATTGATTCTTCATCCATCCGCAAGTCCGGAAGTCGTAATTATGATGTGAAAAATGTATTACTGCATTGAGCTTTAGTTGTGTTTTTATCCTCACGGCTCTACAGAGAACGACCGCTCATTTCAAGTGTGAAGACATCTGATCACTTTTTACTGACACACTCCACTCAGAAACCCTCAAAGACAAAACCATTCAAAACAACAAAAAATCAGAAAGGTGAAGAAGAGCATCCCATCGATTCTCAAGTTTCCCAGAAAGACTCTTTAAGTGGTTTTGTTGCGTATTCTGTGTTAAATGCTCCAGCAGCTCTCTCTTCTTTCTCCCCCGTCCCAATCCTCTCCGTCCAGCGCTATCTCCTCATCTGCTTGTATCTCAGGCCTTCAAACAGAGCTCTGGGGCCCCGCTGGAGCCCCGCTGGGACCGCCGGACCGTCCCTGACCCACGCTGAGGTGTGATCTCTGGCCTCCCACGCAGCGTTTACGGGCAGCTCTTTGCTTTTATCAGCGGACGATGATGGGGACTGTGGCATCGTCTCTCAGTGGGACTGTTATGACACTATAAACAGAGCAGATTTTGATTGAACACACTTTACAGCTCTGGATGGTGGGAAGGAGTTCGGCTGCAGTTACTGACTTTACTTGACGTTCAAGGAAAACTGCTTGTTTACTGAGAAATAAATTCAAATGCCTTTGGTGGATTTTTCAAAGCACTTAGCAGAACTTCAGCCGCACATAAAGTGAACTTGATATTTATGGCACGTGTCCTAGCAGTAATCTGAGTAGCGCATAAAAAAGTATGTTCATAAAAGAGAGCTCGGGCTCCTTGTTAGTCATGTGTGTTCAACTTTTAACACTTTCTCTATTCATCACAGACAAAGGGAGAGCTCTCTCTAAGAAAGATCAGGTGAGCTCCTGAAGATCTTCACCTTCAAAGGAACTGAACACTTATTCCACTTACTACAGATGCTTTACGAAGGATTCCTACTGATTTGAGCTGAAATTGTCTCAGTACAGTTATGAAGGAATAATACTTGGGTGACCATACTTGCCTTTTTTGCCTAAAATATCTCAGTTTTGGCTTTGTTTGCTTGTGAAGACAGATTGGAATAAAACATTAGAGTGGATGGTTTCTTATGCTCTCAAAACGCTCTCGAGGTACTTTAATGTCAAAACCCGATCGGTCTGATCCATGCTGCTGCTGTACATGTGTTTGAATCACTTTAACTGTAAGATCCCACCTTCGCACGCCATGATTGGTCCATTATATACAGTGCTTGCATGTTATTGGTCAAAGTACTTTTCGATCATTACCTTCAGCAAGCATGGAAACAGGAAAACAAAACCAAAACAAAATGGTCACCCTAATAATACTGCAGCATCTCATGACGAATCAGGTATGCAGAGGATTATATTACTGAGTACAATATTACTCAGTTTACATTTTAGTATTATATTGTGGATTACATCTGAGAATAGCAATAGAGTAAAAAAGGTAGATGAACCCACACTGTCCTCTTGTGTTCATTATACACTCGTCTTCACACACACACACACACACACACACACACACACCGCTGATCTAGTCATGTGACTGACACATCCTGTACACCTGGCATTATTGTTTTTTTTATTGTTTTTTTGTGCTCAGCAGTACATAGAGATGTAATCGGTCTGAAACGTTTGGTGAACGAATCACTGAAAGCACAGTAATGAAGGCGGTCAGAAACACATGACCACAGTGTGTGTGTGTAAAGCCCAAGTATGCTTCGGCCCGTATGATTCTGCTCTGTTTAGCACACAAATAACAATTAAGAACACAGTCCTTTCAAAGTGCAGCGTGAACATGGATGAAAAAACCTGTTCCTGAATCAACATTATTGTCCAAAAACATAGACCAAACCCTATCCATAATTTATCCCTAAAATCCGAAGGAAATGATAGTTGTTGAACAACAAGAGTATAGATGCATCTAATACAGACATTTACTATAAACCCATCCCTCAGTTCTGATTGGCTGCTTGGAATATTGTTTCAGGATTAACTAGGATGTTGATCTAGGAACATTTTGCACTTGCTGAAGTCACATTCATTGAATTATAGTCTCTGTCTTACAGAGTTTGAACACAGGCACTCGGTCTATGCGCGCAAAAAGTTTTATCCTTTCTCTTCAAAGTTATAAGCAATAAAAAACATTTAGTTAAACTGTGCATCTCTTAAACCCTCACACAGGCTCTCATTAGTGCTATTGTTGTCTTCAGTAGTAGCACTCACTAATTAGTGAAAAAATGCAAGGTGCCATGTGAGCTGTGTCTCCGGGTTCAAGTGCTTAAGCGTGAAAAGTGTGTGAACATACTGTGATGATGACAAACTTTGAGTCATGCACACTGTATGCAAAAACCTAGCATATTGTAAAAACTGGAGTATACTTTGGGTTAAACACTAACCTGTTCTGAAGGAATCCTGGGCTTCAGTGAAACTCACAAACACGTGATCGTGTGAGAAACTGCAACAAAACTTTCAAAGCTTTCAAACTTCACTGTAATGAGCATATTAGTACATTAATAATGGTTGCTGACATTCTGACGCTTTTCATTCGCTTCCTTTGCCGCTCATTCACAAGCTGTGGCTTTGTTTGTTCAGTGGTGTTCAGCGCTTCTGTGAAAGCAATGTAGAGATAATCTGAAAACCCCAACAAAAGTGGTGCATTTGCAATGCGTGCTAATAGCAGGTGGAAATGTCATTTATCACTGGCATTACGTTGTTGTGTGTAGTGCTTTGAAAGATTAAATGTAAAACCAGTACTTCAGGTGTGTTATAAATGAAAATGAGACCTGCACAAGAGACTCAACTTCTCCGGGACAGGTAGAGGTTTGGCTTTAGGTGTCTATCAGTCATGCTTGTAACACCTTCAGAAAGAAATCTTCAGAAAGATCCAATGGCAAACCCCCGAGCTGACCTGGTTTGGGGAAAAATGTTACAAGTGGTAAAGAGCTGTTCCTGTTCAATCCAACACACCTGATTCAGTCCATCAGGTCATTAGTAGAGACTCCAAAACATAAAACATGAGTCAGAAGAGCCGTGCAAAACCTGCAGCGTTGGGGCTCCAGGAGTTTTTCTGGAAAGTTCTTGTGCTTCAGGCAAGCATTGAACATTGTCTAAGTCTCCGTAATGAAGAGCACCTGACATGTTCTAAACGTGCAGATCAGACACCAAAACACTGATAGAAGAATTAGGAATCTAGAACTTTCAGTTTCCTGAGAAGCATGGAAGGCTTTTGGATCTGTTTTTCTGGGTTAATGGTTAAATTAAACTATAGTAGTCAAAAATATGACTATATGCGTTTCATGATTAATTAATCTAATAACAATTCATTAGAAGTGTAACATAAATTAGACTGGAGCATATACTTCTGTTCGTCTCTGGATCTGTGCATTCAGCAGATCTCCTCTCTTCTCCATCTGTCTGAATGGTGTGTGTGTGAGTGTGTGTGTGAGTGTGTGTGTGTGTGTGAGTGTGTGTGTGTGTGTGTGTGTGTGTGTGTGTGTGTGTGTGTGTGTGTGTGTGTGTGTGTGTGTGTGTGTGTGTGTGTGAGTGTGTGTGTGTGTGTGTGTGTGTGTGTGTGTGAATGCTGCTGATTCACCTTGAGCTCCAGCCGATGTCCGGCTTGGCGAAAACACACGCAAGTCAAGGCTGGGCCGCTGGGTTTTCATCATGGCAAAACACTCAAATCATGTAGCTATGAAGTGGGCTATATAAATGCAAATTGTATTGGAGATCTATTAGAGGTCTTGGAAAGAGAGTCGTATGTAAATGTCCCATAAGAGCGCCGTGCCGGGCCGGAGCCGATTACCAGAGGAGAATACCGGCGCCTCGCGGTAAATCACGCCGAACAAGGTGAGAACTCTGGAAATTGAATAGTGAGGAGGTGCGTTTTGATTTATTGTAAATGCAAGAAAGATGCACAGGTGCAAAACAGCAGAACTGCAGGCGAAAAGGAGTCTAACGCTGAGAGCGTTCTGTGGCAGAGGTCTGGGATACAGAAAACTCTCCCTGATCACTATTACTGTTACATGACTGAGCTTCACTGCTGTCATAGATCTAATATTATAACTTGTGTGTGTGTGTGTGTGTGTGTGAGAGAGAGAAAGGGCAGCATGACAACGTTGAACGCTGAGAAAGGACTCCATCTAGTGTTCATCAGGAGTCGATCCATTCAGGAAACAAATGCAAAAGAGGCACTAATAGTTCTAAACAAAACTTTTTTATTAATAAAAATCACCAAGAAATTGTCGGACAGAGACTGTCGTCATCGGTGACCAGACGAGATCTGGGCTATAAAAGCTTCTCTACGAAAAATATTGTACTTGAGCATCCCATCAATTGGCCAATCATCATCGGCCCTTTTAGGAACAAGAGATTGAGATTAATGTGTTAAACACACCGTACAGAGTCATCACAGAAGATTAAACTCAGACTCATTTCTTCCTGGTGGGAATATTCCTGCAGAGCCACACCATCCCATCCTGCAGCACACAGACACAGACATCAGTGTGTGTGTGTGTGTGTGTGTGTGTGTGTGTGTGTGTGTGTGTGTGCGTATGTGAGTGAGTGTGTGTGTGATATGTGTGAGGGGTAGGTTTAAGGGTAGGGCTGGAGATAAAAGTATAAAAGTAAAAAGTAAAAACAGTAAAAACAAAAAAAGTAAAAACAATAAAAGTACATCAAAGTCCTCACAAATAAGGCAAAACAAACGTGTGTGTGTGTGTGTTTAACTATACTTGTGAGGATGTAAAAGATCAGGACGACCCACTAGTGAGACATCTGACTAAAAAGACTTCATCAGACAAATCAGACAAAAGTAGTTCTGATGTAGATCTAGTGTCCTGCACATGTTTCTGTGACGAACAGGTTTAGGGTTAGAGGAGAGAAAAGATTGTTAACCTGATAGAAGTGTATGTAATGTCCTCACTGAGAACAAAACAAACGTGTGTGTGTATGTATGTATATATTTGTGTGTGTGAGTCTCTGTGTGTGTGTGTGTGTGTGTGTGTGTGAGTCTCTGAGTGTGTGTGTGTCTATGTATGTATATATTTGTGTGTGTGAGTCTGTGTGTGTGTGTGTGTGTGTGTGAGTCTCTGAGTGTGTGTGTGTCTATGTATGTATATATTTGTGTGTGTGAGTCTCTGTGTGTGTGTGTGTGTCTATGTATGTATATATTTGTGTGTGTGAGTCTCTGTGTGTGAGTGTGTGTGTGTCTATGTATGTATATATTTGTGTGTGTGAGTCTCTGTGTGTGTGTGTGTCTATGTATGTATATATTTGTGTGTGTGAGTCTCTGTGTGTGTGTGTGTGTCTATGTATGTATATATTTGTGTGTGTGAGTCTCTGTGTGTGTGTGTGTGTGTACCTGCACTCCCTCTGCAGTGAGAGCGGAGCAGGGCTGGATCTGCCAGATCCGGTCTCGTATCGTGTGCAGGTTCAGACTCTCGGCGATCTCCGCTGCAGTCGCCGCCGTCATCAAGTCCTGTTTGTTGGCAAAGATTAGCAGCGGCACCATGTTCAGCTTCTCCTCATCAAGCAGCTCCGCCAGTTCCTGGAGACGGTCAGCGTTTCACACACACACACACACACACACACACACACACACACACACACACACACACACAGAAAGCGATCGTTCAGTGAGGTAGGGTCTGAATCATGAATCTGTCAGCAGTGTCTTTTCTCTGGTACAGTCTCACTTTTTCCTAACAATACCTTTATATTTGATGAAATATGAGTAACAGCTTAGTATCGGCTGATATAAAATAACACAAACAAGGGATGACATCTCACCTGCGCGGTTTCATCAAAGCGTTTTCTGTCTGAGCTGTCAATCACATAAATCTGTAATAAATCAACGGTCATTAGCAGAATCTCATCTGTACTTTATAACGGCTGAAGCAAACGATTCTGGATCAGTAACTTCAGGTCAACATAAAACAACATTCATTGGACGTCCACAGCGTCATACAGCCGTTTCATCTCCACACTTTTTCTTTTATGCCAAAAATCATTGGGATATTAAGAAAAGATCATGTTCCATGAAGATATTATGTTTATCAGATTGTATCTCAGACAAATATAGTCCAATCCTAATAAAACAGACATCAATGGAAAGATCATTCATTCAGCTTTCAAAACCCTTATTGCTGGTTTTGTGGTCGAGGGTCTCATGTGAACTATTAGCAAGTGCTTTCTTTACAGTAACGTCACTGATAAATCATTCAGGAGCACCAGTAAATACTGAATTCACGTTGATGTTAATAATAATGAAGCCGTACGGGAAATCTATCAGTTTGCAAGCTACTCTTCAAATAAACCATTTGATGAAGTATGAGCACCAGGAGATCTGTGTTCTCGAAGTAGTTCCTCCAGTACGGTCTGATCTTGCGCTGTCCGCCGATGTCCCAGACGTTGAGCTTGAAGCCCTGAGACTGGACGCTCTTGATGTTGAAGCCCTGTTGGAAAGAGAGCGGATGGTGAGAGCGCCGGCGGGCCGGATCGGCTCAGGTGAGCGTCTGTGTGGACTCACCTGTGTGGGAGTGATGTGGCTGATGTCCTCTGACGCCAGCTGCTTCAGGATACAGGTTTTACCTGCATTGTCTAAACCCAACAGCAGGATTCGAACCTCCTGCTCAGGAGAGTTCTTCAGCCTTCTTAAGACTGACAGCAGGCCCTTAGTTACAGGAATAGATCATAAACCCATCATATAGTGCTGGGGTAACGCATTACTAGTAACACGAGTTACTTCTTCAATCAAGTAATGGCAGTCTTAGCTTCTCATGTACTGACTGACAGCTCTGGGTTGCCATGTTGAGAGAACTCAGGAGTAAGTGCAGAGAGTTGTGTGTAAACATGAGCTTACTGTAGTTCTAGACTGAATATCAGCATTTTTTCCCGCATCTCACCAGCACAAACACAATATATAAATATATATATATAGAGTAATGTTGTAATACACTAGTTTTTATTGTTACTTTCCCAACAGTGCTGCTGGAGCTGAGAGTTAGTGAAGGACTTGCGTCTGAACCAATCACACAAGACTCTGATCGGATGAGCCAATCAGCTGCTTTGATTAGGATTGACACAGATTTAACACGTGCTGCTAACCAAAATAAACCTTAAGCCAGTTTCTGTACCATATGTACAGTAAACATCTCAACAAACAAAATCATTCTACATTCACATGATCTAATCTCTACTGTCATTTAAATGAGAAAAGTGAGAAATCAGCACATCATATCTTTTAAAGTAAAAGCCCTGTCGCTTATTCGGCTCAACAGATGCACATATAATGGATTTACAGTATCTAATATCTTTGTACTAATACTTGAAAACAAACCAAAGTATTTTCTGAGAATCTGCAGCGCCTTGTAATAAGCCATTAGCGCTGTTCTATATTACTGTAAATAATAAAGGCGTCTTTTCAAACAGCAAAAAGGTTTGAAAACAAACCGCTATAAACCCGTTAAAAACCGATCGAAGCGAGTGACAGACTGCATCTATCAGACTGTTCATAATATATTTGAATGAGATGTGTGTGTGTGTGTGTGTGTGAAAGAGACATCAGCCGAGATACTCACCATTCCTCTGTGCGCGCTCCCGCTGTCTCTTAGAACGCGCGGATGACGTCATCTGGGTGACGTCAGGGGAATAATAACGCTTCAATAGCGCATGTGTTACATTAAAATACATTAAAATATGCGAAATTGTCCGCATTTAATAAAACCCATTCATAAACAAACAAATTAATTAGTTCTCATATAGTCGTTTAATTACGATGCTAAGTAGGATATTTCACAAAGTGTATTTATCTGACTCGCTGTTGTATAAAAAACAAAAAAACACACGTTACAGACATTCAGTTAATTATAAATAAATATTTCTAACATAAGAATCATATAATAGAGCGATAAAACGCGGATCCGTAAATCCACGGTGATGTAATGAGAAGCAGCGGATGTGGCTCAGATTCAGCGGCGCTCTTCGGCTGTGATTATTATTGATATTATTGTTATTATTGCTGTTGCTGGATGTGATGCTGCTGCCCTCTGTGTGCGGATCCCATGAAATCACGTTCATCAGCACAGACATGGCGTCTGGACGGGCGTCGCATCTGTTCAACTGAAGCTTTATGATTCTGGTCGAGTTTAGGAAGAAAACGCAGCAAGATGCCGCAGAAGATGCTGGGCTCCGTGGTGGGACTCCTCTGCACAGGGGCGTGTTTGGTTGAGGTAAGCCGGCGGCGCGGCCTCTGATGCGGCAGGCGCTGAACTCGAGCACCGGGATCGGCGCCGCGCTAGGCCTTGATAAACAACTCAAATAAAACCATAAAACAAATCGTGTAGCAATGGTTAAAAAGACTGTACTGCATATTTAACATATCTATAAATATTTAACATTTTAAATCACGGACATTTAAAAAAGATTTAAGACAAAACAAGTGCCTTTATTACTGGTGGTTTGTACCCCAGTGTTGGTGATTTTGGGGGTTTCTGGAGTGTTTTATTCGGTCTGTGGTGTGTTGTGTGTGTTTTTAAGGTTAGGTTTGACTCGTTATTACTGTTTTTAGAAGTTACTGTATAGATACAGCGACCATCATAGTTAACCAGCAGATAAACAAAGATTCATTCACCTGTGCAATAGCCTTTTTCTGTTTATTTCCACTATGTTATGTTTGAGAGTTCACTTTAATTGATCCTTTACGAAATTTAACCAAAAAAGCATGGCTATAATTAAATTATGGTAACCACAAATTAACCATGGACTTGCTACACCAATTATACCATGGTATTTGTAGTAAAACTGTGGTTATACAAATACTAATAAATGTGCCAAAAATATGGTTACTACACTTTTAATATAATACAACTATGGTTAATTTTCTCATAAGGGATATATTATATGTAATCGTTCATATTTATTGACCAAATGATTTCAGCTTGCATTATTTTTCCCTGAATCCTGTGTATTTTGATGAATTTGTCTTTGTGCTGGTGATGAAGGAGTGTTTACTGTCAGACACAAACGCTGATGTAAAGCCTGGAGTGCCCTCGATGAAGAGCTCAGATCTGTGCTCTTGTCTTTCACTCAATGCTTGTGTTTGTTTGACAGGCGAAGGAGTTTTGTTTCGGAGTGAACAATGAACAGTACCGCTGTGAGATGGGCTACTGCTGCGGAGAGACCGAGTGCTGCACTTACTATTACGAGCTCTGGTGTAAGAACTCACACACACTCACACAAACACACTCTTACACACGCACACACTCACTCATCATGTATTTTTCCAGTTACGATTCATTGTAATCAGGGCTGGGCGATGTATCACGATATAAACCTGATATTGCATAGCTTGTTTTAACTGCTTCTCCATTTGAAAACAGGTGATGGAGATTTACCTCTAATCAAAGAACCAGCTTTACTGACTAGACATGCATGATTATCTCATGCAATATATAATTTATGACCAGATGCACATTATATCCAAGAATACATTAAACAATTCTCAGTCTGGAAGCATTAAACTCAACACAACAACGTAATCCAGATAGAATAGGAATAAAGGCATGATTCAGAAACAAATAGAAAACTCAACATTACTTTAAAAATAATAATAACAATAAGAAAAAAAATAGAGAAAAAAATCACGTAGAGAGCCATAATACACAGCCAGCCCCAAAAGGACAGAATTAATTATGAAACTTTTGTGCTTTGTAGAGTACAATACCAGTAGTTCAGGCATTTTCGTAGGATCTAATTTGTAAAAACAGACTTTGATTCTTGAATTCTTTCTTGTTAAGTACTGCTGCTGTTGTCACCCGAAAAACCTCGGGAAGCCAGAAACATGGAAGTGTGAAAAAGGTTATTTGTAATGATTCGTTGCTCTATTTTGCCTCATTACAAATTAGGGAAGATGTTTGTTGCTCATATCGTATTGCCACTTGCCTTAAAAAATGCATAAAGAGTTATTGTTCGACTGATGAGAAACTCAGCGCAGACTCTCCTGGTTAACGAGCAGAGAGCGCCGACGGAGAAATGAGATCCGTCTCTCGCCGTCGCTGCTTGTAATGATTTTTGTGTCTCTCTGACTGTTTTAAATGCTTACACACTGACCGCGTCACGTTATTGTTCAGTTCAATTCACTCATTTTGTGGCTTATTCGAATTTAGCCGGTTTAGCCGAGTAGTTTTGGTCGCTGATACACATTTGAGCTGAAATCGATTAATCAATCAATCAATTATTAATTTACTCAGGTATTTGTATTAAACACTCAGTGGAGTTACTGAAGGTCAGCATCGATCCTCAGAGCAGCGTGGCTGTGTTCAGGACTGAGGATGATGAGGATGATGAGGATGAGGATGATGAGGATGATGATGATGATGGTGGCGGTGTGTTCTCAGGGTTCTGGCTGGTCTGGACTCTCATCATCATGCTGAGCTGCTGCTGCGCCTACAGACACCGGCGAGTGAAGATGCGTCTGCAGCAGGAGCAGAGACAGAGAGAGATCAGTCTGATGGCGTATCAGGGTGCCTCCAGCGCCTTCATCACTCCTCCTCCTCCTCTCAACCTGCGTGAGTACTGCCTCCACACTAGACTCTGCATTACTGACCAAAAACATTTTATAGATAACGATAATAACATGATTTTTAATATTCTGTGTGGTCAGTTCATACAGATAGAAATTAATTGTTTCCAATAAGTATAAATCGACTAAAGAGGAATCCTGCTGCTGGTGTGAAAACCACAGAGAGTGAACCTGCTTCTGGTGAAATAATCCTACTATTAACTAGTTGCTTACTAGCATTCCTATTACTAGCATATTGGCTGTTTATTATTATTATAACTGACTTAATCCTCTTTGTCCCCAAAGAGACATAAGGCTGCATTATTATTATTATTATTATTATTATTATTATTATTATTATTATTATTATTATTATTATCATAAAGCACACAGTAATGCATTATTTCTGTTTTTACTGTATTTCCCTTAATCCTAACCCAGACCTAAACTAACTACTACCTTACTAAGTATTAATAAGCAGCAAATCAGGTATTTGAGAGGAAACTTTCAAAATTAAAGTGTGCCCTCATTTCTTATTTCTATGCTGTTTGACACAAAGGCGATGTTTGCATGTGCTCTGCTAAATATAATGCAACACTAAGTTTAGTTTAGTTTGTTTGTTTAGTGACGTCCTGTGGAGTTGTGTGACGGAGCGTTATGGTGTTTTATGATGCTCTGATGTTTTCGCTAGAGCTTGTCATTCAGGACAAATCTCCATTCAGAAGAGCCTGGTCCGTGTTCAGAGACGTTTCTCGGTGCTTTGGTTAAACTGGTTAACTGACTGGCCGGTTAACCGTCAGTCAGCTGTCTGTGGTTTAGGTGGAGCTCTGACCGTGTGTGTCACTCGCAGGCTTCTGGACGGACTGTAAGCTGCCCGACTACGAGGAGGTGATGGCTCACCCACCCACACCTCCTCCACCCTACTCCCCTCCGGAGCCTCAGGGGCCGCTGGAGCCTCAGGAGACGCCGCAGGAGCCCGAGGAGCCCAGCGGCCGGCGCAGACACGTGACCGGAGACTCGGGCATCGAGGTGTGTGTGTGCCAGCTGGACGAGGGCTCAGGGCCCGAGGAGGAGGCCCCGTGTCAGGGGCCCGCCGGCTGTGATCAGGAGTGAGGAGCCCGGGAGAGACTGTGTCTCCTGAGCAGCGTAACGCCTCAAGTGTGTCTCTGACTGCACCGTGTGTTTCCGTTTCCCAGAATCCCTCTCGCTTCCCTCTCACACACTTAACCAATCACACACACCACGGTTTGATTCTCACAGCTGCCCTGAGACCTCAGCCCAGAGCCACACACACACACACACAGACAGAGCGTCTCTCTCACACACACACACACTCTCACAGGGCGGTGTGTGTAGTTTGTGATTATTGTGCTGATAAACACACAGTCAGCTGATCGTCTCATCGTGGCCTTACCTGTTTCACACGGCTGCTGTAAAGAAGCGTGCCGTCCCGTGTGTGTGTGTGTGTGTGTGTGTGTGTGAACAGTCACATGACTCTCCTCTATGATTAGTGTTCATTAGTGAAGCACAGATGTGGTCAGATGCGATGTGTGTGTCTGCATTAAGGGCTAAAATCAAGATCAGAATGTTTGCGGTTGGTTTTCTGGTGTCCGTGGTGTTTTTCACACGTCTCTGTTGCACTGATGGACGGCGTCGTCCACAAAATTCTTTGACTCCAGCTCAATTCCCACAACGTTTACAGACTCTGTGCCTTTCCCGGTGGAAATCCAGACTAACTAACTAACTAACTAACTAGGCTATGCAAAACCCCAGGACTCTCTGTTATGAGCTGCAGTAACGAGCAATACTCGACTCCTTCCCTGTGTGATCAGCGCGCAAGCGTTCACTTTATTTCCTCACCATCTGTCCACGAGTGAAAGTCATGACGTGTTTCTCTACTAACTCTCGTATAACTTGTTTTGGATTCTTCAGCGTTCTCCGGCGTCACCGGTCCCGTTACGCTGGTGCTCTGAAATATGAAGCCTTTGACATCGAGCAGCTCCGAGTCTGTTGTCAAATGTGTGATTAATACAAAGACGTTTAATATCGAGCCAAATCACAGCGCAAACCAGTTCTTCTATAAGCACGTTGAACTGTTTTACTTCATACTCGTTTATAACAGTAGTTCTCTGCTGAAGTGTGTACCGTATTTACTTGACTCTACTGACGGTCGGTGAGCGTTTCTGATAGCAGCTAGTAGTGATGATGATGATGATGATGATGATGATGATTTCTGCCAAACAGCAGCTGATGTGGAGATGTTCACAGACATACAGACTCGTTTGTGGTTCCAGCACTGAGCTCTGTGTGGCGTTTCTACTGTCGGTTCTTTAGCAAGACGTCTGCTGTGTCTCTATAGTCATTTGTATTTTATTTTTGTAATAAAATAATAAACCAGCTTTGGCACTGAGTGCTTGTCTGTGTTTCTGACGTCCATCTGCTTGTATCATTTGATTTGCTCGGCGTAGACAATGTACTGCTCATGTTTTGAGACTTAATCCATCGGAAAAACTCTACGAGCAGAAGACATACAGCATATGTGACTCTGGAGCACAAAACCAGTCATAAGTAGCATGGAGCCAACAATACATAGTATGCGTGTCATTTTTAAAAAAATATTATTAGAACATAAAGTAATGATCATGTTTCATGAAGATATTTTGTAAAATGTCCTACCCTAAATTTTTAAAAACACTTTTTGATTAGCAATATGCATGGCTAAGAACTTAATTTAAACAACCTGAAGGCAATTTTCTCAATACTTTACCGGACTAATCTAGCTCATAGTGTAAAATAGGCTAACTGATTGCTTTTAGATGGAAAAGCTGTCCATAACTCTTGACCTATGATCTGCTTTCTTCGTAGTAATAGCATAACGAAATGGATTTGGCAAAACAATCCAGTCTATCTGCCCTTCAGCTTTAGAAAGCGTCCGATGATTCGCAGCGGGGAGCAAAGTAGCCAATCACAGGCATGGGTGTTGATTTCTAAAACGCACTTTGCCAATCAGGTGTTTAGGATGGATTCCACGCACTCATCGCCTTTTGTCCAGCGCTAAATTAATGCTCGTAAATTCATAAAAATGTTTAATTGTGTGTCACATTTACTGGTTAAATGGATGTTTTTAAGATCGAGATAAGTCACAAGTTTAAATCTTTTAAATGCTGTATACGGTAATATATTCAGAATGTATATAAAATGTGTTTGTCATGTTTTACAAGCGAACACGTACGACAAAGATAGATAAACACCATATAGATACAGAAAATAATTTACAGTACAGAGTACAGTAGAGTCAGTTCAACAACTGAGCCTGGAAACACAGGTATCTGCTTGCTTTTCTGTTTAACTTAAGTGCTTTTGTGAACGTATATGCTTGATAACAAATCATTGTAACATTTTAAAATGAGCTTTCATTAGTTAATTAGTTCTTGTATTAAAGTGTTAATACTTGTATAATGTATTTAAAAGTAAGCACCCCGCCCAGGGATCAATACACTGAATACAGACTGCTGTTGTGATCCCAATCTGGCAACCAGCCGGGTTAAAGCTAGAAAATCACTGGCACATCGATATAGTGTACATTTTCTTATACTAACTATTTTTGCATCATTGTAAAGGGTATGTTAATAAAACACAATTTAATTTGTTGTTAGCTTTTTTTCTCTAGACAACCATTTATAATCTAGTGGTTATCTGGTGATGAGAGGAAGCTTCATGAGTTCAAGGGGTTTATTTGTGGAGGTTTTTCCTCTCTAGACTCCTGCTGGTGAAGCAGACTAATAGCAGTTGGGTGGTAACTGATGTTACATGTAACCTGGATTATTTTTACATCCAGTTATTTATAAGTATAGATTAGTCTACACTCCTCTGACAATAATTCTGAGCTCCTAGAAGTCAAGTGATCATTATTTCTGTTCTTCTGTCGGATACAGATCCACACACCTGAAGAAATCAGCTCGTTTACAATACTGCTTTCATGAGAAGTCTACACTTCATAACTGATGATTTATATTTATATGGCCATTCAGATCTACTTTAAAATAGATTTTAATGGAATAAATGTGAGATATTTCACATACACTGTTCCTGATCTTCTGATATGTATTCATTCATGGACCGGGTCAGGTTTCTTTCACCTGGTGAAAGACGAGTATGCTTACTTATATAATGCACATTAGGTGCTCTATTTTCATGCACTAATTTTGTACTTAATATGCTAAAAATATTTTTTTTAAATACCGGTACACTTATAGTCTACTTGTAGTACACTTGAGTATATAAGTGTATGAAAGATGGGTTCAAGTGTACTACAAGTAGTCAGTTAATACATCTTTAAAATACAGTGATAATGTGTTAAAATTTCATTTTAGTTTATATTCATGGTGTCTCAAAACAGCACAATCGAGTACACTAAGATGACCTTAAGTTTATCTTAAGACGTACTAATGAATAACAATAATTTTGGTATATTAAATATAAAATTAGTGTGAAAAACAGTGCACTTTAAGTACATTATGGAAGTACACTTGTTTATGATTAGATTCTGAAAGATCCTGTAATATTATCAGTGAAGAAAACTTGAACTGATCTGAATCTGAAGTCATTTCATAACGGATCATTAATATTATTTTCATTAATGTACATTAATGTTATTTTCCTTCTTATTTCTAAGCTGCTTTGAAAGTAGTTTTTATAAAGTGCTACAGAAATCGTTTGTGTTTTGTAATGGCACTGATGCCTGAAGTCTTTGGGTGTTGACTAGCTGGTTAGTTTCTCTGGTGAAGTAGTAGGTTAGCAGGAGATCTTCAGATTTCAACACTTTCAGCAGCGGCGTACAGATAATAGAGTAAAAGGCAACAAAACTTTAATCTCGATTCCATAAGATCTTTACATTTCCCATCTGAATCGAGACAAACAATCATTTTGGCAAAAAACAAGAGGGTACGCATTCTGTACAATAAATAAATAATAAAATATGAATAAATATGGTGTGTTTTGTGAGAACGAAGGCAGCAGAAGAGTCCAGATCTGATGCTGATGGTTCTCCTTGTTCTCCTTAGATCTTCAGCGGATCACAGCCTTCACTCAGAGAACAGGAAGTGACAGTGAACTCTAGACAGGAAGTCAGTAGAAGCGCTTCCTCCTGCTTTCATTCCAGTGTCCGTACAGAACCAGCCCCACGACCAGGAGCAGAAACACCCCCAGCATCGAGAAGAGAACGCTGAAGAAGACTGCCACGCTGCTCATGCCCTCCACGTCCGTGAGAGCTACACACACACACACACAGAGAGAGAGAGAGAGAGAGAGAGAGAGAGAGAGAGAGAGAGAGAGAGAGAGAGAGAGAGAGAGAGAGAGAGAGAGAGAGAGAGAGAGAGAGAGAGAGAGAGAGAGAGAGAGAGAGAGAGAGAGAGAGAGACAGAGAGAGAGAGAGAGAGAGAGAGAGAGAGAGAGAGAGAGAGAGAGAGAGAGAGAGAGAGAGAGAGAGAGAGAGAGAGAGAGAGAGAGAGACAGAGAGAGAGAGACAGAGAGACAGAGACAGAGAGAGAGAGAGAGAGAGAGAGAGAGAGACAGAGACAGAGAGAGAGAGAGAGAGAGAGAGAGAGAGAGAGAGAGACAGAGAGACAGAGAGAGAGAGAGAGAGAGAGAGAGAGAGAGAGAGAGAGAGAGAGAGAGAGAGAGAGAGAGAGAGAGAGAGAGAGAGAGAGAGAGAGAGAGAGAGAGAGAGAGAGAGAGAGAGAGAGAGAGAGAGAGAGAGAGAGAGAGAGAGAGAGAGAGAGAGAGACAGAGAGAGAGAGAGAGAGAGAGAGAGAGAGAGAGAGAGAGAGAGAGAGAGAGAGAGAGAGAGAGAGAGAGAGAGAGAGAGAGAGAGAGAGAGAGAGAGAGAGAGAGAGAGAGAGAGAGAGAGAGAGAGAGAGACAGAGAGAGAGAGAGAGAGAGAGAGAGAGACAGAGAGAGAGAGAGAGAGAGAGAGAGAGAGAGAGAGAGAGAGAGAGAGAGAGAGAGAGAGAGAGAGAGAGAGAGAGAGAGAGAGAGAGAGAGAGAGAGAGAGAGAGAGAGAGAGAGAGAGAGAGAGAGAGAGAGAGAGAGAGAGAGAGAGAGAGAGAGAGAGAGAGAGAGAGAGAGAGAGAGAGAGAGAGAGAGAGAGAGAGAGAGAGAGAGAGAGAGAGAGAGAGAGAGACAGAGAGAGAGAGAGAGAGAGAGAGAGAGAGAGAGAGAGAGAGAGAGAGAGAGAGAGAGAGAGAGAGAGAGAGAGAGAGAGAGAGAGAGAGAGAGAGAGAGAGAGAGAGAGAGAGAGAGAGAGAGAGAGAGAGAGAGAGAGAGAGAGAGAGAGAGAGAGAGAGAGAGAGAGAGAGAGAGAGAGAGAGAGAGAGAGAGAGAGAGAGAGAGAGAGACAGAGAGAGAGAGAGAGAGAGAGAGAGAGAGAGAGAGAGAGAGAGAGAGAGAGAGAGAGAGAGAGAGAGAGAGAGAGAGAGAGAGAGAGAGAGAGAGAGAGAGAGAGAGAGAGAGAGAGAGAGAGAGAGAGAGAGAGAGAGAGAGAGAGAGAGAGAGAGAGAGAGAGAGAGAGAGAGAGAGAGAGAGAGAGAGAGAGAGAGAGAGAGAGAGAGAGAGAGAGAGAGAGAGAGAGAGAGAGAGAGAGAGAGAGAGAGAGAGAGAGAGAGAGAGAGAGAGAGAGAGAGAGAGAGAGAGAGAGAGAGAGAGAGAGAGAGAGAGAGAGAGAGAGAGAGACAGAGAGAGAGAGAGAGAGAGAGAGAGAGAGAGAGAGAGAGAGAGAGAGAGAGAGAGAGAGAGAGAGAGAGAGAGAGAGAGAGAGAGAGAGAGAGAGAGAGAGAGAGAGAGAGAGAGAGAGAGAGAGAGAGAGAGAGAGAGAGAGAGAGAGAGAGAGAGAGAGAGAGAGAGAGAGAGAGAGAGAGAGAGAGAGAGAGAGAGAGAGAGAGAGAGAGAGAGAGAGAGAGAGAGAGAGAGAGAGAGAGAGAGAGAGAGAGAGAGAGAGAGAGAGAGAGAGAGAGAGAGAGAGAGAGAGAGAGAGAGAGAGAGAGAGAGAGAGAGAGAGAGAGAGAGAGAGAGAGAGAGAGAGAGAGAGAGAGAGAGAGAGAGAGAGAGAGAGAGAGAGAGAGAGAGAGAGAGAGAGAGAGAGAGAGAGAGAGAGAGAGAGAGAGAGAGAGAGAGAGAGAGAGAGAGAGAGAGAGAGAGAGAGAGAGAGAGACAGAGAGAGAGAGAGACAGAGAGACAGAGAGAGAGACAGAGAGAGAGAGAGAGAGAGAGAGAGAGAGAGAGAGACAGAAGCTGTAAAGTGGTCTGTGTCTGAAGCGGTGAAATGCCGGCACACTCAAGGTGTGTTCAAGTCATGTCGGATAGATTGTATTTATGAGTTAAAAGCACATAAACGAATACATATACAAAATATATTATTGTATAGTTAGCATCTGTAGACTACATAATGATTCTGTTTACATCATCATCACCATAAACTGAATTAAAACAGAAAAACACATACTTTAATCATACTTTTGTAGAGAGTTAAAAAAAACTTGACGTATAAAAGTTGAATTGTTGTGTTGTTTTGAAGTGAGTTGAACAGCTCTCTCTTATCACCCATCACTCACGTCTCAGCAGCTCTATGTTGTCTACGCTGGGAACCAGAACCTCCTGCTGCTCCTCGTCCTCCTGCTTGCTGCGCAGGACCGTCAGTTGGTACAACTTCATGGAGATCAGGTCGTGGTTATCTGACACACACACACACACACACACACACACACACACACACACACACACACACACACACACACACACACACACACACAGTCACTCAACGCTGCAGCAAATAATTATTCTGATAATCGTCCAATCGATAATAATACGAGTGTTTAACTGATCAGAGATTAGTTCACTAGCATCAGTAGGCTTTGATTTATGATTGATTAAATATTATTAGTTAAATATTCACTTATACATGTTTCAAAATATAGAACAAGATAAACACTTCAGCTTCTGTAAATGTCAAACTGTAGATTCTTTCTTGGATAAACTATTTGTTTCTTTATTCATAATTTTATCTAAGTAATATTTGTGGAGGTTATGACTTTATTATATATAGGAAAGTAGAGAGCAGAAATAAGAAGTAATGTTTGGTGCAACACTAGACAGATATAACAGATAAAAGATAATAATAACCTGACAGGTCTCCAGTGACGGCCGAAGCACCAAAGTAATAGCCCTGCGGCAGACGAACTCCAGGAACATCCAGACAATCCCTCCACTCCTGCTGACCGTCAATATCCAGCATGATCTACAGAACACACACACACACACACGTAAGCAGGATGCAGGATGTGTGTCTCTGTATGTGTATCTTTGTGCATGTGTGTGTGTATCTCTGTGTGTGTGTGTGTGTGTGTGTGAGTCTCTCACTGTGAGTCTGCGCCGCACGTATCTGATGAACAGGAAGCTGTCGTGTTTCAGGTTTCGTATCATTGCGTTACAGCCGCTGAGTTCGGTGGGTCGTCCGTCACGCTCGTGATCGTAGCTGATGCTGCCGTTGCCCACCATCGCCAGAACATACGGGAAGATCCTCTGAGGAGCAGCAGACACAGACCACATGTGATCCAGCACTAACCCTAAACACACACCGCTGAAGTCCACTAGAGCAGAGATTACCTGTGTGCGGGGGGTGTACCTCTTCCTCTGCGCCTGAAACACACACACACACACACACACACACACACAGATACCAATGCTACAGCGCTTCACTTTTTCCACATTCTTTATGTTACAGCCTTATTGCAAAATGGATTAAATTAATCTATTTCCTCAAAATTCTACACACAATACCCCATAATGACAAGGTGAAAAAAGATTTTTTTTAATTGTTGCAAATTTATTAAAAAACCCCTGAAAAATCAAATGTACGTAAGTATTCACAGCGTTTGCTATGAAGCTTTAAATTGAGCTCAATGACATTCTGTTTCCACTAATCGTTCTTGAGATGTTTCAGGAGCTTAATTAGAGTTCACCTGTGGTAAATTCAGTTGATTGGACATGATTTCAAAAGGCTTACACCGGTCTATATAAGGTCCCAGGGCTGACATGCATGTCAAAGCACAAACCAAACATGAAGACAAAGGAATTGTCTGTAGACTTCAGAGACAGGATTGTCTCGAGGCACAAGGCTGGGGAAGGTTACAGAAACATTTCTGCTGCTCTGAACGTTTCAATGAACACAGTGACCTCCATCATCCTAAATGAAAGATGTCTGGAACCTCCAGGACTCTTCCTAGAGCTGACCGGGTGACCGGGGGAGAAGGGCCTTAGTCAGACGGTCTATGGAATCAAGTTAAGATAACCCGATGGTCGCTCTGTCTGAGCTCCAGCGTTCTTCTGTGAGGAGACAACCATCTGTGCAGCAGTGCACCAATCAGGCCTGTAAGGTAGGGTGGCCAGACAGAAGCCACTCTTTAGTAAAGCTCACCAAAAGGGCATCTGATCTGAAAATGGCTGTACACCGCCGCTTCCCATCCAACCTGATAGAGCTTGAGAAGTACTGCAAAGATTCCCAAAGACCGGTGTGCCAAGCTTGTGGCGTCATATTCAATAAGACTTCAGGCTGTAACTGCTGCCAAAGGTGCATCAAAGTATTGAGCAAACGCTGTGAAGACTTACGTACATGTTACATGTTCATGTTTTTTATTTTTAATAAATTTGCAACCATTTCAAAAAATCTTTTCACGTTGACATTATGGGGTATTGTGTGTAGAATTTTGAGGAAATAAATTAAATCCATTTAGGAATAAGGCTGTAACATTCAAAAAAGTGAAGCGCTATGAATACTTTCCAGATGCACTGTATGCTACTTTATTAAAGAATCTGCTGACTTTTTATCTGAGTTAGTACAGGCTGTAGATGTTGTTGGTGATTATTAATATGTTGATAATAAAAACATGCATTAGGATCAGCAGTTTTAGACTGAACTCTACTGGGGTTAGACAACGAGTGTCAATCATACTCTAGATTTAATACTGTTTCATGGAACTGATGTTGAACTTCTGCAGCAAAGTGATGATATTTCAGATCACTATCTAGTCTTGTGTAAACTCTGTAAACCAAAACCCATAAACTCTGCACTTTTTTACAAGTATGATAGAACCATCACCTCCACCACAAAAGAGCGCTTTCTAAGTAATCTCCCTGATTTATCTCAGTCCCTTAGGACATCCAATAGTGCAGAAAACCCTGATGACGTAACAGAAACTATATACTCTCTCTTTTCCAGCACTTTAGATACAGTTGATCCTTTACGCTTACGAAAGATGAAAGAAAAAACGATGTGGTATAATGAGAACAATCCGGAAGAGAAAGCAGCAGGAGAACAACAAAACTAGAGGTATTTAGTGTATCTGAAGGTGGTTGTTTCTCTTTATTAGTGCTACGTTCAAAACACTATCAATCACAACATTCTCTTGAACAGACGTCAAAAATATGTCGGCATTAGTAGAGGTGACTTATTGGAGGTATATCGATATAAAATTCTGTGCTGTTTGACAGCAATCTTTCTTTCGAAAGCCATGTTTCTAGCATCTGTAAAACTGTTTTTCAATCTCAAAGACATATTAAAATTGCGAGCTATGCTGTGAACATCAAATGTAGAAATGTTCATTCATGCGTTTATGACCTCGAGGTCAGATTAGTGTAATGTTTTTCTGCACGTTTGATAAACTTCAGCTGATTAGAAGTTAAGTTCACATCTCTGGGTGTCATCTAGTGTGACGTGACTCTTCGTGTGACGGTGTTTGATTTCTGTACCTCCAGCAGTTTCTCCTCATTAGGGTACGTGTCCACAAACACACCGAGTCCAGTGAAGAAATCCCGGTTTCCAAACACTGGACCTGCAGGCGAGTGACGGACGATCTACAGTCATCAGAAAACCAACCCTGATCCCAGATCAGACTGAAACAACCCTCTGTGTCTGACCTTTCTGCATGCGCTCCTGAGTGTACCACACGGCCAGACCGTCTCCGTTCAGATTCTTCTTCCCCTGACCGTGAACCTTAAAATGAACCTGCAGCTCCCAGTCCCTCAGGTGACACGGCTGCACACACACACACAGAGAGAGAGAGAGAGAGAGAGAGAGACACACACAGAGAGAGACACGCACACACACACAGACACGCGCGCACACACACACACAGAGAGAGAGAGAGAGAGAGAGAGAGAGACACACACACACAGAGAGACACGGAGGCATACAGTGAGAGAGAGATACACACACACAGAGACACACACACACACACAGAGAGAGAGAGACACACAGAGAGAGAGAGAGACACACAGAGAGAGAGACACACACACACACAGAGAGAGAGAGACACAGAGAGAGAGAGACACACACACACAGACACGCGCGCACACACACAGAGAGAGAGACACAGAGGCATACAGTGAGAGAGAGAGACACACACACACACACAGAGAGAGAGCGAGACACACACACACACACACAGAGAGACACGGAGGCATACAGTGAGAGAGAGAGAGACACACACACAGAGACACACACAGAGAGAGAGACACAGAGGCATACAGTGAGAGAGAGAGACACACACACACACACACAGAGAGAGCGAGACACACACACACACACACACACAGAGAGAGCGAGACACACACACACACAGAGAGAGAGACACGCACAGACACACACACACACACACACACACACACACAGCGAGTTATGATTATATTTGTTTAATTAGAATGTCACTACAAACACACTGCTGCTTCTCGTCTAATGGTGTGAGCTGCAGCTGTAGTGCACACTAGTAAGTGATGAGGACTCACTATTCGGCTCCATATAGCTCCCTGTTTACTCTGCTGGTCTGGAGTGAGACGCACATAATCAGTGGTGACCAGAGCATCTCCCATCAGCTCCCAGTGAGACGACCCTAACACACCGACACCCACACACACACACACACACACACACACACACACACACACACACGTCATAAAACATGCACATCTACACACACTGATACTATATATTCTATTCCCAGTGTTGTGGAGTAACTAGTCCCATTACATAAATGTATTACACAATAAATGTACCTGCACTCAGGCTGATGATATACAGTAACTTTCTGATTAATGCTGCATTCAAGAGACAAGCAGCTGAGACTTAGAGCCCACGACCGATCCAGACAGAAATCTGTTACTCTTTCTCAAGTGTACGCTCTTTCTAAAGTCTGATTATTTGATTATTTGGTGGCTGTGCTTTAAACTAAAATATTACAATCTTAACTGAGTGTTGTGTTTAATAATCAGTATTGAGTTCCACTGTAAGATTAGCCCTGCCTGCTTTACATGCTTAAATATAACATTTATTAGACATTTCACAAGTGCTGTGTAAGTAAAGGTGACTTGACATTTAGAAAAGTAATCAAATGTAATTATCAGTTACATGACTTTAATAAAGTAATCAAAATAGTTACACTACTTATTACATTTTAAATAGAGTAAACTTTTAACCTGTTACATAACCTGTTACCGTGTGTATCACCCTACACACAACCTCACCTCTCACAAAGAAACAAACATAAAACATTCTGCAGTTTTACATTTTCAAAAACAAACAACAACAACAACAACAACACAGTTTAGTGTTAGTTTTAACCCTTTAAAAATACAGGGACACCGGCAGTAAACCAAAATAAACACCTTCACATCGTAATACCTCTGTCATATCCATGTCATTATACAATTATACATGTGTCCCTGGAAATTACACACACACACACACATTCTTTCTCTCTATCTCTCTCTCACACACACACACACACACACACACACACACACACACTAACTAGCTGCTTTAGGCACAATCAAAAGCAGCAGCAGCCAAAGACGTGACATTAAAAATACAAACTGCTTTCATTCCTGTGAGACTGATGATGTATATAATATGTGCAGAACTAGGACGATGATAAAAGCCGAATGAGATAAAAGATGAAGTGATCATGTATTTGTGTCTCTTACCCTGGTAAGGCTTGGACAGTGAATACTCTCTCTTTAAAAACTCTTCCATTTCATGACCATCATCACATAAACTAACACTGAAAGCTGCAAATAAAATCAACGATGACCCAGAAATCATGATTTAATTCAAAGCTTTTCAAACGCGTCCACTGAATTCACGCTCGCGGCCATCTGTCGGTCAATGCTTGCACCCGATTGGCTGCAGCTGTTATACGACGCGCCTCTACTGGCTCTCTCACCTGTCAATCAAACACAAGCCCTCCCACACACCAGCAGGCGGACCGAAGATTTATGTGATTTTCCAAAACCTGGAATCTACATTTATTATTATTATTATTATTATTATTATTATTATTATTATTATTATTATTATTATTATTATTATTATTATTATTATTATTATAGTAGTGTCGCCTCACTTCCGGGATATTTTGCGTAATTACCTATTTAGGGACTATCTTAAAACAACGCCGATTAAAGTTACGAAAAAACGGACTCCAGCGCCATTTATACACTATAAATGTCATACTGTATTATCAGTTATCTTTACACAGTGAAGACTATGTAAAACGGTTGCTTTATCAATCTCACAATGTATTTCAACAAATGTTCAAGTGATTGGTGGTTGTTTTACCGATGAATCTGATATCAGTAGAATGTTGATTGTATACTCTCACTCATCATTATCGTTAACAGAAATATTAAATGAATTTTGAGCTCCACCACTGAGATTTTAACTGAAGCACAATAAAGCACAACATATATCAAATGATATGACGTGACGTGAGTAAGAGAGTGATTTGTAGACGCTCCCTCAGCGGCAGTATGGCGCGCCTGACTGTATGTGAAGATCAGAACAACATCAGAACAATCTGATCTGATCTGATCCGAGATCTGCGCAAGATATCAAACACACACGGGTCAGGATGAAAGACACCGCCGACACACACAGCAAAGAAGTGGACATTTATCGGGACACATGGGTGAGATTTCTAGGTGAGTCAAAGACACTCCAGTGACCTCCAGCAAAGAGAGAGAGAGAGAGAGAGAGAGAGAGAGACAGAGAGAGAGAGAGAGAGAGAGAGAGAGAGAGAGACAGAGAGAGAGAGAGAGAGAGAGAGAGAGAGAGAGAGAGAGAGAGAGAGAGAGAGAGAGAGAGAGAGAGAAAGAAAGAGTGTGTGTGTGAGAGAGAGAGAGAGAGAGAGAGAGAGTGTGTGTGTGTGTGTGTGAGAGAGACAGAAACAGAGAGAAAGGGTGTGTGTGTGTGTGTGTGAGTGTAAAAGAGAGAGAAACAGAGAGTGTGTGTGTGTGTGTGTGTGTGTGTGTGTGTGTGTGTGTGTGTGTGTGTGAGAGATCATCTTCAGTGATTCACATTCAGAGGATCATGAATGTCACAATGATTTGTTTCTAATTGTGGCTGGTCATTATTAAAGCCTATTCATACTCATATCAATTAAAGTATTGG